>NC_081557.1:197184455-197326871 GCF_022355385.1 Mustela nigripes
TGTTTTGTGAGATTAAGAGTCACTTATGTTTTGTCTCCCTCCCAATCCCATCTTGTTTCATTGATTCTTCTCCTACCCACTTAAGCCCCCATGTTGCATCACCACTTCCTCATATCAGGGAGATCATATGATAGTTGTCTTTCTCCGCTTGACTTATTTCGTTAAGCATGAAGAAATGAACATTATTTACTGTTTAGTGTAGGAAAGAAGTTTGGTGACCTACTATTGATTCAATATAAAAAGGAAGGTTATGTCATATTCTGGAGCTAAAGAAAAGTTATTAAAGGTTGCAAGCAAGGATTCTGTTAAATACTTATAGAAATGGATAGATGAGTAAGTAGGTAAGAAAATTAGAACATTTGGGAGTCTATATTAAGGGTCAGCAAACTACAACCTGTAGGCAAAATCCAGCTCACTGCCTCATTTTTGTGAGTAGAGTTTTACTGGAACACAACCATACTCATTCATGGTACAATGGCAGAACTGGATAGCTATAATAGAGACCATGAGGCTCTAGGGTTTAAAAAAATTTCTACCTGCCCCTTTACCAAAAAAGTTAGCTCACTTGTACGGATTAAACTGCCCCCTATCGCCCAACCCCCACCAATTAATGTGTTAAAGACCTAATTTCCAATGTGGTTATAATTGGAGATAGGCTTCTAAGGAGGTAATTAAGGTTAAATGATTCATAAGGATAGAGACCTAATCTGATATACTTCCCTTATAAGAAGAGGAAGAGGGATGCCTGGGTGGCTCAGTTGGTTAAGTGGCTGCCTTTGGCTCAGGTCATGATCCCAGGGTTCTGGGATCCAGTCCCGCATCAGGCTCCTTGCTCGGCAGGGAGCCTGCTTCTCCCTCTGACTCTGCCTCTGCCTGCCACTCTGTCTGTGCTCACTCTCTCTGACAAATAAAGAAAGAAAATCTTTACAAAAAAAGAAGAAGAAGAAGAGGAAGAGACAACAGAGCTCTTGCTCTCTTTCTGTGCATGCACAGAAGAAGAGTCATGTGAGGACGTAGTGAAATAGTGGACATTTACAACCTAAAGAGAAAAGCCTGATCAGAAATCAACCTTGCTGTCACCTTGATCTTGAACTGTGAGAAAATGTTTAATTCCTGTTGTTTAAGCTACTCGGTCTGTGGCTTTTTGTTATGGCAGCTCAAATAGACTTATACACTGTCCCTTGACCTAGATCATTTATTTACTCAGCAACATTACATACTTACAATGTGACAGGAATTTTATATAGGTTTAGAGTTACAAAGAAGAGAAAATCATCATTTCTACCCTATTAAAGCTTATAGTCCAGAGAAGGAGACAGATGTATATTTGGCAGAATATTCTACATATACAGTTTTCAAATAGTTTTAAAGTTTAGAGTCACTTGACTCTTCTAACCTAGTATAGAAGAGAATGAAAGGCAAATATTTTTTCTCACCCACTGGGAGAGTTTGATGACTTGGTGTTCTTTTGCTTTAAAAAAGAGATAAATAATTTTTGTACAAATACTTTTGTGTCTCAATTTCATGAATTATCAAATGACGTCATCGGAAAATGAGATGATTTAAAGGAACAGGAAAGTGGTTTAAAGGTTACAGGAAGATGCTTACATTACACCAAAAAGAAATTGTCCAGGCTAAAGATCGGTTGGAGAAGATACATCTTGTTCTAGGACTTTAGCGACCTAGGTGATATTTCCTGGTGCTTTTCCCTTCACGTGACAAAACTCCAGGAAAAAATGGCTGCCTAGAAGGTTGGAGCATGCATTAATAATAAGGGTGATATTATTCTGAAAGAAGGTCAATTATTTGTTGAATGGCAAAACCAAAACAAAACAAAAAAACCTTAGAAATTGTGATAATTTGTACCCTCCCAAAAGTTCACAACAGAATATAACCACTGTAGCTGGATTAAAAAAAACAGGAAATTATGATGAATAAGAAGGTGAGAAACTGGTCTACTGAGGTAAACCATTTCTAGGAATCCCTTTGAGACTGCTACTCTCTCTATGATATTCAGATGCTAACTTTAGCAGAGAAGTAGCAAAAGAACCACACCTAAGAAAAATATGAACATGAGAAAAGAAAATTTCAGTGATAAACTAAAACAACAGGAGACTGAAGGATATGACCACAGCTTGGTACTACATGAGAGCCCTGTAGAACCTTGGCAACAGCCTTGGACAAAAGAGTTCCTTTTGAGTGCCTGGGTGTCTCAGTTGGTTAAGCGTCTGCCCTCAGCTCAGCTCATGATCCCAACATCCTCGGATCAAGTTCCGCATTGGGCTCCCCACTCAGTGGGGGGGCCTGCTTCTTCCTCTCTCTCTGCTGCATTGCCTGCTTTTGCTCTCTCACTCTCTCTGTCAAATAAATAAATAAAATCTGTAAAAATAAAAAAAATTTAAAAAAGAGTTCTAAGAATAATTGAAGTTGATTTCCTTACCACAGTGGAAGCCTCAAGTTGAAAACTTAGGAAACAGATGACTATGGATTTCTTGTACTGAATTTGTAGAATAAGATTTAGACCTGCTGTTATGGAAACAATAATGAGGAATGGAAGATTAATAGATAGAATCAGATTCTGGAAGAGACAGTGCTAAGAAGACAAAGGAATTATAAATTCTACTTAAGATAGGAAGTAGGGGGAGGGGTATAATATTATTAGAAAAAAATCTATAGATGAGATTCCAATTATGGGATGATGATAGCGCAGCCAAAAACAATGGTAATTGAAGTAGAGAGGGCAGTAAAGATGTAAGAGAGAACTGGAAGGTATGATTGATGAGATTAAGCTACCCACTGAATCTTGAGGGAGAGGGGGTATGTGTAAAAGGTATTTAGGATACCTCCTAGAAAGAATGAGTGCAGAGAATTCAAGGTCATGGGAGAGAAAATGTTCCATCTCTTTAGGACAAATCCAAGTTTCCAAATGCTTTGTACAAAGCAATTCTGGTAAAAGCAAAGTTTATAAATTGATGTTCATTAGGCTAAAAGTGTTGGTCAATGCTTTGTTTACAGCAACATATGTATAATACTCTCTAAAATAAAAAAATAAAAATTTGCCAACATTTGTAAAAGCTTACACATCTTCACAATAAATCAGATTTCTGAATCCTCAGGCCTGCATTCTCACCTAAGAACAACAAAAAACAACTGGAGCTGAATAGTGGGAACTTCCATCAGAGGGGGCACAGGTCTCCACGTCACCATTAAGTAGAATTTCTAATTCTGGCCCCAGAATATAAACTTTAAAGCAATCATTTGTTATTATTACAAGTTATAGACTCCAAAATTTGCCTTCACCAAATAATTATATAATCTTTACCTCTTCACAAGTTTTATCTCTTCTTCCTACCTATCTTCCTACATCCATGCTTATTTGAAAGTTATTCTTTTGAGAATAACTGGAGTACCTAAGTACTCCAGTACTAGAAAGAAAAGTACTAAAGAGCAAGTCCATTTTATCACAGGAAGTTCACTGTGATGACATTCTTCTCCGATCTCTGAAAGTATTAAACTGTTTTGCACCCAGCTTGACCCAACAGCTGTAGCTCTTTTGCTCTCACTCCCTATTTTGTTTGCATTTGGCTTATATTCCTAGCTCTTTGGAGTGCTGATAATTATGCTTGTCTGGGAGGCTTAGAAGCTGTAAAAAATCTGGACCTCCTCACATTTCAGCACAAGTAGACAAGACTCAGGCTCCAATTTGGAACTGCACAAACTTAAATGGGGCATGTGAGCCCAGAGACATCCACAACAGCCTGCCAGCTTGAAGACGCTTCTCCAAAGCCACTCACCATATGTTTGGCTACAAATTGTGGACCAAGCTGGCCAAGATGTTACACAGGACTCAAATGGACCTCTGGTAACATATGCGGTTGGCATGGGACAGGTGAAGTGTTGATAGTTAAAACCTCATAATCTCAGTTACAATGTACCGGGGATATTTTCCTTCTCTTAGAAACACCTTCACAGCCTAATTAAAAGGCATCATAAAACATAATGATCATAGAGTGCTTTGAAGAGAAGGAAATGTAGGAATAATAAAATTTTACAATGGAGTTCATTTTTAAGAGATATGGACCAGAAACAATGTTAGATATATTTAAAGGACAGTGATCATATTAGTTTGAAAAATTGTTTAAGTTATAGAAAAAATTATTCAGGTATATCAGGAAAATTAATTTTTACTTATCACTTAACCAGTAGATAATAATAAATTCAGTACTATTGCCAAGTACCCAGAGAAGTTTAAAACCTAGCTCTTCTTAGATTTATAATCTAAATTGAAAACCTGAACTGTGGTTTAAGTTCATGTTAAAATGTTAAAAATTTTAAGCTGGCAACCCACGGGTTCAGGGATTTGGAAATGTGTTATAAAACATTGAAACTTCGTTTCTTCTGTGTCACAATGACCTAGTCAACAAGGAATGAAAGATGACCTTAAGAGGGGACTTGCTTATCAGTATTAGGTTATTTCTGTTCAGTTTTTGGAGAAGAAGCAGTCATATTGCTGACAAACGCATCTTAAATTATTATACTTGTTGAAAGATAAACTAAAACCTTTTAAAAATAGCTAAGAATTTGAGACTTAAAAAAACTTTCCTAAGTGGAGACTTCTACCTAGATTTGAAATTGACTGACTAGACAATTAGGAAAAAAAGAGATTACTTCTCCCTATTTTTCAATCCCTTCTGTGAACACAACTACTACCTTATAGTTCATAAATGTTAAAATGGCTTCAAAGAGCCATTACAGTTACTTTTTTAAAAGGGGATTTGTTGTTGTTGTTGTTGTTTTCCAAAGATTATAAAAATAACCCACCTAAGAGCTGTTAATTTTCATTCAACAGTGAACACAGACATTTTTAGAGTGTTTTTCAAAATCATGTCATGATTCCCAGGAATAAGGGGAATTAGAGTTACATCAAGCATGAAACATGTGTTTTGAACAGTGACTTGACTCACAGGACTAGAACTTCACATGGGAGTTTGAAAGGCATTTTGTTTAGTTTTAGCACTTAATGAGATAAAGTTCACGGTTTTGAAATGTGGCTGCCTTGGAAAATAACATTTGGAGAATGTATGAATCTATAAAAGCAAACACACACTATAGAGAGCTTTTCAGCATGGCTGGAACTGACGGAAATCCAGATGTTCTTTTTTTATGTTCTTGGATCACCACCAAAGAGCAAAAAATAGCATCAATCAGTGCTGACCTATAACACTTGAAGAGGAAGCACTAGCTGTAGGACAGCAGGAATTATTTAACATTATTCAACAGCGGGCTGGAGATCCTCACAACTTGACACTACCATTTGCACATGTGAGTCCCAGTTACACTTGCTGTAATGAAAATATTCACTTGGTTATATACCATCTACAATCTAAATTTACTCACATGAGCTAAATTACCAGCTTTATTGAAGCTTCAGCTTTTAAAACAAACACTGAAAAGATAAGGGCTCTGGCTCTTCTAAATCAATGACAACAACAAAAAACCCAGAACCTAAGATAAGCTTACTGGAAAAGCCAATGCTTGCTCATCAAGAGTGACAGTCGTCAGTGTGAAGTTTGAAGAAAAATTCTTATTTTTGCATTGACCACCCTCCTTTTCTGTATCCTTCAAGGGAAACATTCTGACAAAAGTGCGGTCTTTTTTTGGGGGGGGGGATAATTTCCTTTCTCCTCTCATTTTTTTAGAAAAGTAGAATTAAATGAAGCCTTAACTAAAAGAGAAACATGTATTGCTAGTAGTTGAAAACTACAAGAAGATGTTTCTCATTAGTTGAGTGAGTGTGTGTATAGGTTATTCATACATAATTTTCTGGAGTCTGTGGAGACAAAGGCAGACCAAGTATGGAGTGTATTGGGGGTGGGAAGGATAGGCAGAGGATCAGAAAAATACAGAGTGGGAGGAAAATAAACAGAGTCTGAAAGCTATGGGAAATCTGCTACCTTTCTCTTCACAGAGGAATGAAATGTCTATGGGAAGATAAAAGACAAAAAAATTGAAAACTATTTTCAAAGTAAAAATAAAACATCTGGGGATTAAAAGGATCAGTAAAGTTTAAATCAGTGAAAAGACAAACTTTTGAGAAGAACACTAGTGACTCCCCCAAAGTTAAAGTTAAATGAATAGTAAATTTTCATTACATATTTTGTCTTAAAATGTAAAAAGTATTTATTTAACATAAAATTTCATAATAACAATTTAGAGTTACTAATTTTATCCACATATTCCAAAAGATAGAAGATAAAGTTAATAAAAAGGATATGGTCAGATTTTGTGATACTCCTTTCACTTGAAATGTACGATTGTTTATCCTATTGTTAACATATACGGAGAAGAGTTTGAAAGTCACATACCTAATGAAACACAAGTATTTTGGAAGACATAGTACTACAACAATTTTATTTAAGCCAGTTTGCTATGTGGATATTTATATTAACAAGAAATGTCATTGTCCCAATAAGCTTACTTTTTTTTTTTTTTAGTTTCCCTAAAAATCATTCTACTTCTGCATTATGTAGAAAATGGTTTGGGCTAAAGTAATGTGTTTTTCTTTTTTAAACTTTTTAAAACTAAACTAAGATGACAACTGTAGAAAAAAGTGACAATTTTTAATACCTTTAAAAAGCAATGTTATTTCTAGATAAATAATAAATATAGTGTGAATACAAAAGAATGAGTCAAACTTAATGTATTTCATCATAATCCACAAAAAGAATTCTTAGTAGGTGGCAGTCCCTTTCCAGTTAATGAGTTGTCTGACTCTCAGGACTTCCATCTGCATCAGCTTTTGGCAGGTTGATAGGCAGGCATTTAACTGGATCTCTAAAACTTGATCCTGTCAGCTAATGACAAAAACAACCTGATGGTATGCAATTATTTCAATCAATCAATCAACAAGAATTTTGGGCACACATCATTTCTTCATCATTGTGCTAGATGTAACAAAAGTGTGTAAAAGATAAAGGGAGTATAAGACACAAACCCACACTTAAAAAGCATGCAGATTGGCCTAAAGAGGTAAAAGCAATACACATATATAATTAGCAAAGTTAACAGAATATTTATAAAGGGCAATTTATGTTGAAGAGGCAAAAATGTTATAGAATATTAGGGATGGTAAAATAAATAAATGTCGGGAAAATCAGTGGCAATTTCAATGGGACAAAATTTGGAAAGGAGTAGGATTTAGGTGAGTAAAAAAAGGAAGAAACTGTTTTCTTCCTAATGAATGGACATGCATAGCATAAACATTGGGAGGAGAAGGGAACTAAGTCTAAATTTGAAAGCTTGTAATATGAGATGAGCACCTTGATCAATGCAGTAGCATGTATCAGAAAGCAAAGCTAGGTATAGACTGACAGCATATGGGACATACATGGAGAGCCTTGAAAATCAGCTAGAATTTAGGCTTGATATAATAAGAAACTGGGAGTCAGTAGTAATTTCAAGGCAGGGGGAAATCTGACAGGGTATGCCTGACAGAGAATGAAGATGAAATCCAGAGGAGAGGCAATTAAAAGGGCCATAGTATTCTTAATGAAGGCAGAATATAAACTATATTACCCAGAATTTTCTAAGTAAACCTGGTTTTCAGCAATTAACTATGCAATGGTATATATAAGAAGTCAATCAACTATGGACTTAATATCAGAGACCATTATGTGCTCATTTGCAGTATTAGATGTTACCAGGACTCAGAGAATGGTGATTAAAAGCATCAGTTCAAAGAAACGCTAATATATTAGAAAATGAACAATATAAGGACACACCTTCAGACCCCAATAATTTTTCTGCTGACTTTAAGTGGGTGTTGGTTTTTTTTTTAAATTTTTTATGTTTTATAAACATATATTTTTATCCCCAGGGGTACAGGTCTGTGAATCACCAGGTTTACACACTTCACAGCACTCACCAAAGTACATACCCTCCCCAATGTCCATAATCCCACCCCCTTGTGCCAACCCCCCTCCCCCCAACAACCCTCAGTTTGTTTTGTGAGATTAAGAGTCACTTATGGTTTGTCTCCCTGTGTTGGTTTTTTTATGCGTTTTTGTTTGTTTTTTGTGTGTGTGTGTTTTGTTTTTATTTTTGTTTTTGTAAACTATCTTCTAATGCCAAAAGTGAGAGAATACAATTTTCTCCATCTGTCCAATAAATTCTACCAATTTGGGAAGAAACTTTCACTGTTCTATGATAATATAACAAAGATCTTTTCATGAAAATATGGGATACAATTTTTCAGTCAATTATATTAGATTATTCATTAGGGCCCATATTAATTAGGTATAACACTATTTGAAAAGTTACAGAATATTCAAGTTCATTGTTGCTTTAACTGTTTTTACCTTTTCATTCCTTTAAATGTTCCTGGCCAATTAAGACACTAAGAAATGACCATTAAGAAGAAATTATATATATGGTTCTCTGTTGACACCAAAGGGCCACATGAAAACAAATATTTGTGGGTGTGTAGATGTAACTGGTTGCTCTTTCATGATACCCACTTCTATGACCACCTTGGGAAGCAATTACACTGCAGCACATGTTCATAACCTCCTAAAAGCTTTCAGGATGCCAGAATGACAGTAATCTGGTGAAAGCTCATTAGTAACACATCAGTTTGTCATGTAGCCTTAATAAGAAAAGAATTTATCAGTTTGACTCTCTTTTCTCCCAAACGGATGCAATGAAAAATTAGACATCCAAATAATCAGTTTATGAGTACCTAGAGAAACTTGGTAATATAAAAGAATAGTAATTGTTTCATTGCTATATATTATGAATGTATGTTGTATAGGCTTATTTCTTCAATTCAAATATAGATGAATAACATGCTAGTAAAATTAGTATCTCAATGCATCAAGACAAAATATATTCAAATATGTGTCAAAATGGTGCAAGAGACAATGAGAGTATGGGGATAAGGACATCTTGTTTCTAATATTGACTATATTACTAAATATATACATATACATATGTATACATATATACACATAAATATATACATACACACACACACATATATATATGCACACATATAATATATTGGCTATATTACAAAATACATATATCTGTGTATACATATAGGGATATATTCAAGATATATACACACATACAGGGATATATCTTAGATAGATCAATCGATCGATCTTGGAAATTATTTGACTTCCAATGATCACGTAATTTTCATCTTCCAATTGATGTGATTTGGCTAGGTCATGTCATATTTGTATTGCAGCAAATAAACTTTATTTGATGAATATTTATGTTTTTTTTAATAGCATTAGTTTTATAAACAATTTTGTAAAAAAAAAAAAAATCAGGAGAATTAAATAGGCTTCTTTACTGCAGAAATTCCCAGGGACTTTAATATACTCAGATGTCTTTTTTTTTTTTTAACTTTATTTATTTATTTATTTGACAGAGAGAGAGAGAGAGAGAGAGAGAGCGAGTGAGCGCACAAGCAGGGGGAGCAGCAGGCAGAGGGAGAAGCAGGCTTCCCATGGAGCAGGGAGCCCAATGTGGGGCTTGATCTTGACCCTTGGATTATAACCTGAACCAAAGGCAGACACTTAACTGACTGAGCCACCCAGGCACCCCCACTCAGATGTCTTAATGAGTGTTTGCTATTGTGTGTTCCAAACAGAATGATTCGAGAGTTGGGTATAAAATCAACATGACTTTCTGAACTCATTTTGTATAGTATAATATTTTATGGCGACATTTAAGAAATATCAAACTAGACCCTACTCTTACATTGTACACAATAGTGAAAAATCTTTTTTTAACCTTTATACATTTTTTTAACTGTATTAATTTGATAGAAAGAGACATACTGAGAGAGGGAACACAAGCACGGGGAGGGGAGAGGGAGAAGCAGGCTTCCTGCCGAGCAGGACAGTGGGATCATGACCTGAGCCAAAGGCAGTTGCTTAACGACTGAGCCACCCAGATGCCCCCTGAAAAATCTTATGATACTATCTTTTGTCTGCCTAATAAAAATGACTTTTCTAGTGATCTGCATTTTTCAAGGAAGTCGGGGAGCGGGGTTCCTCTTGTCTCCAGGCCACTAGGTCACCTCTTTCTATTTGTTCAAGCAGGTTATGACACAGAATCAGCTGGACTAATCAAAGCTGATTATATTTAAACAACAAAATGAAACAAAAATCTGGCACATTATTCAAAATAAAGATTCCCAAATCAGTATATTATATGGTTTACGATAATGATACTACATTTTAAAGCCTCTCAAACTATTTTAAGAGTGAAGTGTTCATTATATTGCTCTCATTTGACTTGGTTACTATTTCTCTTTTTATTTGGCAAGTTTATTTTTTCAAGTGACTTTATTTTACATTAATCTAAATATCATATAGATAAGAGTAGCTTTATGGTTTAATATTGTGACCATCTAATCCTACAAATTTAGGTGATACTTTTGACAGATACACTCCTTGCCCTACCAGACTAAGTTAAGACCTGTGCTTATATGATTCCATATAACCCTCCATCTATCTCGTCACTGAGGGCAGTTTGCAAACATATACATTCATACCTGTGCTTCTGTGTGTGTGGGTATGTGTATTGGTGATTATTTAATTAATTTTGGTTATTTGATTAATTTATGTCCCTGCTTGTTCCCAGATTATAAACTGTGAGGACAGAACCTAGTCTGATTTGCTTGCTATTATTTTTGCCAGCTCTAGTACCATACCCCTCTCAGAATGATTCCTAAACAAATGTTGAATGTTGAACTTCAAAGGCAGTTTTATAAATAGACTTCAACACATGTATTTGTTGTTATGTACAACTGCTCAAATTTAGCAAATAGATATAAGCTATTTATATACTACTTTAATTTACTAATGTTGATCCTGGTGCCTGGGTGGCTCAGTCACAGTTATGAGATAGGGCCCTGTGTGGGACTCGATGTTGGGCATGGAGCCTGCTGAAGATTCTCTCTCTCCCTTTCCCCTACCCTCTCTCTAAAAAATATAAAAAAAAACAAATAAAATAATAATATGATTAATAAAAATAACAAAAATGCTGATGCTTATGAAAACAAGATATTTCTTTCCAGGAGTACTATTTTAAAACATCATTAACTATTCTTACCTTAGCTGAGAATAAAGTATTTGGAAACAGTATGAAATGAGAGAGAGACAGGACAGGAGACAAGATATAGGAAAGTAATAAATAATAGATAGATTTCCTTAAATGAACTTTACCACCAAATCATTATGTTGAAATTTGGCTCCAGATGCATGGTTATCTAACATTCTCTATTGAAAAAGAAACCTCAAATATACTTTCTTGTTATGGTATTTTAAAAACAGGGATATCATCATTATTTGTAATGACAGTATGTTTTCTAAGAGTAGCTAAAACATTTCTTGATGCTATAGCGAGTCAATAGAGAAATAGAAAGTGACCAAGGTCTCAGAATACCTCCATAAAACTGATGAGAATTCTGCCCATATTCACTGTAAAATTATAAGATTATTTGTAAAATGGCCAAAAGATACATGGGGAAATTTTATCCCCATCTGTATAAAACATATTTTGTTTTTGAAGTGTAAGAGTTATTTTTTTTATGAAAAAAAAAGATAATAATTATGTAATAAAAACCCTGTCTCATAGCAATATAAATGTTTAACTATTAAATATGTATTATGCTTTTGAAATTATAGTCCCCACAGTGACCATAACCCAGCTGTCTGGTAAATATGTAGGAGTTTGTGATATTTTATACAAGACAATGTTGTGTGCTGTAAAATAAAATAATGTTGCTTACTAGTGGCTTTTGGAGTTATTTTAGTTTCAAAGTTTAAAGTTTGTGCCACCACAGTCTGAGCTGATTCATTTTCAATAATAAATTCACATAATCATAATCTTTTATTAATTTGTTACATAATCATAATTCTTTGCATTAAACTTTTGTCCAACAAAAAGGATAAGACAAAGAAATAGAAGAGGTCATGTGTTCCCACTAATTTTGTTATTAAAATTAATACTTTTGTTACTCTCTAGAATACTATTAAAGCAAAATCCAAATTTAATTTCATAAAAGCATATTTATACTTTCCAAGCTATTTTACTCTCTACTATAGGAAATGAAAAAAATAAATAAATGACAGGTGCTGCTTTAGGAATTAAAGCCCCAGGAATTAATAATCAAGTGGCTAAATAAGGTGGTTGCATGAATGAAACCAGGGATCCTTAGGAAAAAGCTCCAGGAGAAATACAAAAGACAGTTACTATATCTACTTAGGAGCTCAGAAAAAGCTAGATTTAAGATGGTGAGTTGATCTGGGTTTATAGAACTTAGTGAAATTTCAACATGAGTCTTCTATAGATAGATTGTACTTCAGTGTATCATAATTGCATTAGTTACTAGGACATAGGGACATAGTTTCAAAATAGCTGTTCTCTACAATAAGCTCTTTTTTTTTTTTTTTTTAAGATTTTATTTATTTGTCAGAGAGAGAGGGAGAGAGAGCAAGCACAGGCAGACAGAATGGCAGGCAGAGGCAGAGGGAGAAGCAGGCTCCCTGCCGAGCAAGGAGCCCGATGTGGCACTCGATTCCAGGATGCTGGGATCATGACCTGAGCCGAAGGCAGCTGCTTAACCAACTGAGCCACCCAGGCGTCCCCAATAAGCTCTTTTGATTCTACATCCACATAGTACTCTCTAACAATGATGTTTGTAAAAATTTAAAAGAAACTAAGTTCTTTTTTTCCCTATTTTTATTTTTTTTAACTTTTTATTTAAATTGCAGTTAATTAATACACAATTTAATATTAGTCTTAAGTGTACAATCCAGTGACAACATTTACACACAACACTGGTAAGGGAGCTAACTTCTTAACATCAGTGTTTGAATTTAGAATCATAAGGAACCATGAATAAACTCATATTCCAAATATATATTACGATCTGTGTATATACATACACATACAAACATAGACACACACACACATAAAAGGCAGTAGGCTGCAAGCTTTTCTTTTCTTTTTTCTTTTTTTTTTTTTTTAAAGATTTTATTTATTTATTTGACAGAGATCACAAGTAGGCAGAGAGGGAGGCAGAGAGAGAGGAGGAAGCAGGCTCCCTGCCGAGCAGAGAGCCCGATGTGGGACTCGATCCCAGAACCCTGAGATCATGACCTGAGCTGAAGGCAGAGGCTTAACCCACTGAGCCACCCAGGCGCCCCTTTTTTTTTTTTTTTTAAGATTTTATTTATTTACTTGAGAGAGAGATTGGACCAAAGAGAAGGAAGCACAAGTTGGGGGCAGGAGGAAGAGGCAGAGAAAGAGGGAGAGGCACACTCCCCACTGAGCAGGAAACCCTATTATGTGACTTGATTCCAGGACCCCAAGATCATGACCTGAGTCCCCAGGACCCCAAGATCATGACCTGAGCCTAAGAAGGCAGATGCTTAACCCACTAAACCACCCAGATGCCCCTGGACTGTAAGCACTCTCAAAAACAGAAACAAGCCCACGTCATTTCATCTCTTCACTCTTTACAAAGTTCCTTCTATAGGGTAAAGTGCTAAGTGTAGGAATTCAAAGGTTAAAAAGACAGGAACCTTCAAGAGATTAACTTTAAGTGCTCTTTTATTCAAAGTACAGGCAGTTCTAGGAGACACCAGCAGTGTTTCTACTCCGGTGGGATTTAGAGGGGAGAATGACTCTCTTAATTGAGATCCAAAGGATGGTTAAATAGTAACCAGACAATATGTAAATAGTGATGGTGAGATAGGTTCTAAGCTACATAAAAGGGAAAGAATTTTCAAAAGTATGTAAGTCTGAGAAACTGACATTAGTTATATATGCTGGTAAATACATTATGAGTTGTAAGAGGCAAGAGATGAAGCTAGAAAGAGAAAACCTAGGAGTAAATCATCAAAGGACTTATAATTTATTTTAAGGATATCAGGTATTGGATGGAAAAATTCTAAGTGCTCAAAAAGAGCAATTAATTATGTAAAGCAGATTTGAAGAAAATATAAGGAGAAATTTATAAACAATGACATCTAGGAAGTATTAATTTTATTCTTACAGAAACTGATATATCAAAAGGGATATAATTAATACAAATACAGAAATTTTGAACACAACACAACACAAGGTTGATCTAATGGTTGTATGTAGATCACATATCACATATCCACAAATAGGAATATACATTATTTTCAAGCCCACATAAAACCTTTAATTATGATAAAATTAAAAAATAAAACACTGATTTTAAAAAGCATGCTGTTGAAGAGCAGATAGAAAGTTAAAGAAATGGGATCAAAGTCAGGTACATGAGAGTTCAAGTGTATATGTATGTTTTCATTTTTTTTTTAAGAAATAAAATGTTGAAGGTTGACAAGATTTGTAGTAAGTATATGATTTTTTATTATTCTTAAAAATAATTGCCTATAAACATTGAATATTTAATAATTAGAAGAAAAAAAGGTTAGATATAAAGGGAAAAGCTTATAAGAAGACAAAGATATCAGAACTAGAGACAGGTAGATTTCCAGAAGAACATGGCTGTGGAAACTAAGGGAAGGAAAAAAGTGTTCCAAAGATGAAATGATCAGTAATATAATAATAGTAAATACATGTAAAATAGAAGATAAGATAATTGCATGCATGCATGTATACACACACACACACAATTAATCTATAGATGAAGATGTTCTTGTTGAGAGATGGATATTATATTGATGGAGCACATGCCAGATTTCAATGCACTGCAGAGTGAATAGGGACATACAATATTTTATTAGTTTCAAGTACACAACATGGTGATTTGACATTTGTATACACTGAAGAATGATCAACTAGACAATGTCATTACCATCTATCACCAAACAAAGTTAACACAGTGTTATTAACTATATTCCCCATGTTGTACTTATACCCACATGACTTACTTATTTTACAACTGTAAGATTGTAGTTCCTGATCCCCCTCACCCATTTCACTTCCTTCAATCCTCTAGTCTCTGGCAACCTGTCTCTGGCAACCACCAATTGGCTCTCTGTATTTATGAGTCTGGGTTTTGTTTTATTTTGTTTGTTTATTTGTACTGTCCTTTAGATTTTACAAGTGAAACCAGGCAGTGTTTGTCTTTCTGTGACTGATTTTAACTTATCATAATACACTCAAAGTCCATCTATGTTGTTACAAATGGCAAGATTTCATTTTTTTATTGATAAGTGGTAATCAATTTTTTTAATCCATCAATGAACACTTAGGTTATTTGTATAACTTGGCTACTGTAAATAATATTGAAATGAACATAGGGGAGTATCTATCTTCTCAAATTACTATTTTTATTATCTTTAGATAGATATCCAATATTAGAATTCCAGATCATATGGTAGTTCTATTTTTTTTTTTTTTTTTTTTGAGGAGCCTCCATAGTTTTTTCACAGTGGCTGCACCAATTTACATTCCCATCAATAGTGCAAGAAGATAACCTTTTCTCCACATCCTCACCAACCTGTTATTTCTTGTCTTTTTGAGAATAGCCATTCTGACAGGTGTGAGGGATTTATTTGTTGATTAATGATTTTGAGCACCTTTTTACATGCTTTAATCTATGTATTTTCTTGGGGGAAAACTTCCATTCAGATCCCCTGTGCATTTATTAATGACTTCTATGTTGTTACTGTTGTTACTGAGTTGTATGAGTTATTTGTATATTTTGGATACTAACCTCTTATTGGATATATAAGTTACAAATATATTCTCCCACTTAGTAGGTTGTTTCTTCGTTTTGTTGACAGTTTTCTTAGCTATCCAGAAGCTTTTTAATTTGATGTTTCCCATGTTTATTTTTCTTTTGTTGCCCTTGTCTTTGGAATGAGATGCAAAAAAAAAAAAAAAAAAAAATCACTAAAACTGGTGTCAAGGAGCTCACTGCCTATGTTTTCTTCCAGGAGTTTTGTGGTTTCAGGTTTACATTCAAGTCTTTAGTCTTTTCTTTTTTTTTTTTTTCTTTTAAGATTTTATTTATTTGTCAGAAAGAGAGTGAGCATGAGAGAGAAGAGAGAGCATGAGCAGAGGGAGGAACAGAAGGAGAAGCAGCACCCCCCCAACCAAGCAGGGAGCCCGACAAGGCTCTCAGTCCCAGAGCCTATGGATCATGACCTGAGCCAAAGGCAGATGCTTAACCAACTGAGCTTCCCAGGCACATCTTTAATCTTTTTAAGTTAATATTTGTGTATGGTATAAAATAGTGGTCCAATTCATTCTTTTGCATGTTGCTGTCCAGTTTCCCCAGCACCATTCATTGAAGAGAATGTCTTATCCCAAGTGTATATTCTTGAGTCTTTTGTGGGAAATTATTTGCCTATATATGCATGGTCTTATTTCTAAGCCCTCTTTTGCTCCACTGATCTATCTGTTTTTATTGCCAATACCATACTATTTTGATTATTATAGCTCTGTTCTTTCTCCAGATTGTTTTGGGTATTTAGGTTCTTTTTGTTTCCACATAAGTTTTAGAATTATTTGTTCTAGTTCTGTGAAAAATGCCATTGTAATTTTGATAGGGATCACACTGAAACTGCTTATTTCTTTGGGTAATATGGACATTTTAACAATATTTACTTTTACCACCCATGAGCATAAAATATCTTTCCTTTTTTTTTTTTATTCCAGCATACTTAGCATACAGTGTTGAATTAGTTTTAGGTGTACAATATAGTGATTCAGCAATTCTATACGTTACTCAGTGCTCATCACCATAAGTATGCTCTTAATCCCTTTTGCCTATTTTATCCATGCTCCCACTCATCTACCCTCTGATATTCACCAGTGTGTTCTCTCTATTTAGGAGTGTGTGTTTTTTTTTTTAAAGATTTTATTTATTTATTTGACAGACAGAGATCACAAGTAGGCAGAGAGGCAGGCTGAAAGAGAGAGAGGAAGAAGTAGGCTCCCTGCCCAGCAGAGAGCCCAATGTGGGACTCGATCCCAGGATCCTGGGATCATGACCTGAGCTGAAGGCAGCGGCTTAACCCACTGAGCCACCCAGGCGCCCAGGAGTGTGGTTTTTTGGTTGGTCTCTTTTTCCTTTGGTCCATTTTTTCTGTTTCTGAAATTCCACATATGAGTGAAATTATATGGTATTTGTCTTTCTCTTATTGATTTTATTTCATTTAGCATTATACCCTCTATATCCATCCATGTTGTTGCAAATGGCAAGACTTCATTATTTTTTTATGGATGAGTAATATTCCACTGTATATAAATTTCACATCTTCTCCTTTCATCTATCTGTGGATATTTGTCTTGCTTCCATAATTTGGCTATTATAAATAGCACTGCAATAAACATTGGGATAAAGATATCTTTTTTGAATTAGTGTTTTCATATTCTTTGGGTAAATCCCTGGTAGTGGAATTATTGGCTCATATGGTAATTCTATTTTTAACTTTTTGAGACTCCTCCATACTGTATTCCACAGTGACTGCATTAGTTTGCATTCCCACAAATAGTGCACAAAGGTTCCATTTTCTCTACATCCTTGGCAACACTTGTTTTTTCTTGTGTTTTTTATTTTATCCATCCTAACAGGTGTGAGGTGATATATCATTGTAGTTTTAATTTGCATTTCCTTAGATTAGTGATGTTGATCATCTTTTCCTGTGTCTGTTCACTATTTGTATGTCTTCTTTGAAGAAATGTCCATGTCACTGCCCACTTCTAATTGATTGTTTTTTTTTTTGGTGTTAAGTTATGAAAGCTCTTTATATATTTTGGATACTAACCCTTTATCAGATTCAGATATCATTTACAAATTTCTTTTCACATTCAGTAGGTTGTCTTTTGATATTGTTAATTATTTCCTTTGGTATGCAGTTGTTTAATTTTGTTTTGATTTCCCTTGCCTTAGGGAACATATGTAGAAAAATGTTATGGCTTATGTCAGAGAAATTGCCACCTGTTCTCTTCTAGGATTTTTATGGTTTTAGGTAATTAATCCATTTGAGTTTACTTTTGTGTATGCTGTGAGAAATTAGTCCAATTTCATTCTTCTGCATGTAGATGTTCAGTATTCCCAGCACCACTTGCTGAAGAAACTCTTTTTTCTTATTACGTATTGTTGCTTCTTTGTTGTAGATTAATTGATCACGAATAGTGAGTATATTTCTGGGCTCCCTATCCTGTTCACCTATGTGCCTATTTTTGTGCCAGTGCCATATACTGGAATACAACAGCTTGGTAACTATTTCTTGAAATTTGGGATTATGATACCGCCAATTTTTTTTTTCCCCAAAACTGCCTGCCTTATTTGGACTTTTTCTTTTCCCTGTGGTTCAACACAAATTTTAGGATTATTAGTTCCAGTTCTGTGAAAAATGCTCCTGATATTTTGATAGGGATTGCTCTGAATCTATAGATTGCTTTGGGTAGTATGTATACTTTAACAATATAGGTTCTCCCATTCCAGGAACATGGAATACCTTTCCATTTACTTGTCTCATTTTTAATTTCTTTAATCAATGTTTTATAGTTTTCAGAGTACAGGTCTTTCATTTCCTTTGTTAAGTTTATTCCTAGGTTTCTTTGTTTGTTTGGGTGGAATAGTAAATGGGATTTTTTTTCTTAATTTCTCTTTCTGGTACTTCCTTTTTAGAGTATAGAAATGCAGTGGAGATCTGTACATTGATTTTGCATCTTGCAACATTTCTGAATTAATTTATTAGTTCAGGCAGTTTTGTGGAAGAATTTTTAGAATTTTCTAAATATAGTATCATGTCATCAACAAATAGTGAAAATTTTCCTTCTTATTTACCAATTCAGAAGATTTTTATTTCTTTTTGTTTTCTGGTTGCTGTGGCTAGGACTCCTGGTACTATGTTGAATAAAGGTGGTGAGATCAGACATCCTTATTCTTTTCCTGTTCTTTTAGGGGAAGAGCTCTTAGTTATTCAAAATTGAGTATGATTTTAGCAATGGGTTTTTCTTTATTTTTTTTTTAAGATTTTATTTATTTATTTGACAGACCGAGAACACAAGTAGGCAGAGAAGCAGACAGAGAGAGAGGAGGAAACAGGCCCCCTGCTGAGTAGAAAGCCCAATTCAGGGTTGATCCCAGGACCCTGGGATCATGACCTGAGGTGAAGGCAGAGACTTTAACCCACTGAGCCACCCTGGCACCCCAGCAATGGGTTTTTCAAATATAAACTTTATTATGTTGAGGTATATTCCCTCTATATTTACTTTGTTGAGGGTTTTTATCATGAGTGGATGTTGTACTTTGTCAAAGCCTTTTCTGCATCTATTGATAGGATCATGTGGTTTTTATACTTTCTTTTGTTTATGTGATGTGTCATGTATGCTTATTCGTGAATACTGAATCACACTTGTATCCTAAGAGTAAATCCCACTTGATCATGGTGAATGATTTTTTTTTTTTTTAAATATATTGTTAGATTTGATTTGCTAGTATTTTGCTGAGGATTTTTATGTCTATGGTCCTCAGAGACATTGGCCTGTAATTTTTTGTTTGTTTGTTTGTTATCTTCCTACTGGTTTTGGTATCAGGGTAATGCTGGCTTCATAGGATGAATTTAGAAGGTTTCCTTCTGCTTCTATTTAATTCTTCTTCAAGGGTTTGGTAGAATTCACCTGTGAAGCCATCTGTTAATGGTCCTTTGTTTTGTTGGGAGTTTTTTGAATACTGATTTAATTTCATTGCTGTAATCACTCTATTCAAATTTTCTATTTCTTGGGGCACCTGGGTGGTTCAGTGGGTTAAGCCTCTGACTTCCGCTCAGGTCATGATTCCAGGATCCTGGAATTGAGCCCTGCATCGGGCTCTGCTCAGTGGGGACCCTGCTTCTCCCTCTCTCTCTGTCTGCCTCTCTGCCAACTTGTGATCTCTATCTGTCAAATAAATAAATAAAATCTTTTTAAAAATTTTCTATTTCTTCTCAATTCAGTTTCAAGAGGTTATATGTTTTTAGGAATTTGTCCATTTCTTCTAGTTTTCCATTTGTTGGCATATAATTTTTCACAGTGAAATCTTACAATTTTTTGTATTTCTACAGTGTCAGTTGATATTTCTCCTCTTTCATTTTTTATTTTGTTTTTTTGAATCCTTTTTTTTTTTTTAAGGCCTGGATAAAGGTTTATGAATTTGTTGATCTTTTCAAAGAAACAGTTCCTAATATCATTGATCTGTTCTATTGTTTTTTATTTCTGTTTTGTTTATTTCTGCTCTAATTTTTTTATTATTTCCTTCCTTCTACTAGCCTCAGGTTTTGGTTGTTCTTCTAATTCTAGCTCTTTTAAGTGTAAAGTTAGGTTGTTTATTTGAGACTTTTCTTATCTCTTGATTTTCCTGTATGACTATGAAATTCCCTCTTAGAACAACTTTTGCTCTAACCCCCAAATTTTGGACTGTTGTATTTTCATTTTCATTTGTTTCCATGTATATTTTGATTCCCTTTTTGATTTCTTAATTGACCCATTCTTTATTTATAAGCGTTTTATTTAACCTCACATTTGTGCCATTTCCAGATTTTTTCTATTGGTTGATTTCTAGTTTCATAGCATTATGGTCAGAAAAGATGCATGCTATGACTTTGATCTTTTTTAATTTCTTGAGACTTGTTTTGTGGCTTAGAATTCTAGAGAGTGTTCCGTGTGGACTTGAAAAGAATGTGTATTCTGCTTTTTTTTTTTTTTTTTTTTAGGATGGAATCTTCTGAATATATGTCATACAAAGCCACTGTTTCCTTGTTGATTTTATGGTTGGATGATCTGTCTCTTACATGTAAGATATACATAGATTATTAATGTCCCCACTATTATTGTATTGCCATTGATTACTTATTTTATGTTTATTATCAGTTGCTTTATGTACTTAGATGCTCCCATGTTGGGTACATAAATATTTATAATCATTATAGCTTCTTGTTGTGTTGTTCCTTTTATGATTATGTAGCTTCTTTCTTTGTTTCTTTTTATAGTCTTTGTTTTAAAGTCTATTTTGTATGATACTGTAAGTATTGCTTCCCCAGCCTTCCTTTGCTTCTATTTGCATGATAAATACTTTTTCATCCTTTCACTTTCAATGTGCATGTGTCTTTAGGTCTGAAATGAGTCTCTTGGAGGCAGTATATAGTTGGGCCTTGCTTTTTTTATCCATTCCATCACCCTTTGTCTTTTCACTGGAGTATTTAGTACATTTATATTCAAAGTAATTTTGATAAGTATGCACTTACTGACATTTTGTTACCTGTTTTGTGGTTGTTTTTATAGTTCTTTTCTGTTCCTCTTTTCTCTTGCTCTCTTCTCTCAGGTTTTGCCAGTTTTGTTTAGTGATATACTTGGATTCTTTTTCTCTACTCTCTAATAATGGGCTTTAGTTTGTGGTTCTTATTAGGTTTCTATATAATATCTTATGAATATAGCAATCGGTATTAAGTTGTTGGTCACTTAAGTTGGAACCCATTCTATAAGAACTAAATTTTTACTCCTTACCCCCAAGATGTTTTACCTATATAAAGCCATACTCTATATCCTTTTATTTTGTGAATCCTTAGCTTTTATATAGATATACTTAATTCTATAGATATACTTAATTTTACTGATTTTTGTGCTTCCTATTTTCTTATTCTTCCCTTTCCAGTCAGAGAATCCTTTTTACTATTTCTTGTAAGCCTGGCTTTGTGTTGATGAATTTCTTTAGGTTTGCTTGTCTGAGAAGCTCTTTTTCTCTCCTTGTTCTGAATGATAGCCTTGCTGAATAGAGTATTCTTGGCTGCATTTTTCTTTTTTCAGAATTTTGAATATATCACACTACTTTCTTCTAGTCTGTAAAGTTTTTGCTGAAAATCAACTGATAGCCTTATCAGGTTTCCCTTATATGTAACTATTTTCTTTCCTCTCACTGATTTTAATATTTCTCTTTATCAGTAGCTTTTGTCATTTTAATTACTATGTGTCTTGGTGTGGACCTCCTTGGATTGATATTTGGGTGGGCTGTCTTTGTCTCCTGGATCTGGATTTCTGTTTCATTCCTCATATTCAAGATTTTTTTCAGCTATTATTTCTTCAAATATAGAAATTTCTGCCCTCTTTCCTCTCTCTTCTTTTTTTTAATTTGCCTATAATGCCAATGTTATTATGCTTGATAGAGACACATCCACATCTATTTTTATTTATGATTATTATTTTTCCTTTCTGTTCTGTTTGGCTTTGTTAGCTTTCCAATACTGTCTTCTAGGTCACTCATTAATTCTTCTGTTTCCTCAGTCTATTATTTATTCCCTTAATTTTACTTATTGAGTTCTTCATCTCTGATTAGCTCTTCTTTTTGTTTTCTATCTCTGTTGAGGTTCTCACTGAAGTCCTCCACTATTTTCTCTATTTCAGTGAATATCTTTATGACCACTACCTGAAATTCTTTATCAGGCATAATACATATCTCTGTTATATTTTTCTTGCTGTAATTTTGATCTGTTCTCATATTTGGGACACGTTCTTCTGTCTCCTCATTTTAGCTTTGTGTCCATTTCTGTGTATTAGGAATGTCAGTTATGCCTCCCACTCTTGAAAGCTGTTGTCTAATGAAAAAGAGGTCCTGTACAGCCTTGCAGTGCAATGTCCCCAATTCATGAGAAACTGGTGTTCCTGAGGTATCTTCATTGTATATTGCATGTACCTTACCGTGGCTGAGGTGCATTTGCCTTCAACCCAATCATCTACAATGGTTCTTTCTCCCTGTTGTAGGTAGAATTTTGTCCCTGTGTTGTTAATGAACTAGTCTGGGGTTGAGTTGTGTCAAACTAGGTATTTGCCAGATATGCAGCAGCACCAAGCTGCAGGGTACTCTCTCTGTGTCGTTTACTGAGAAGCTGTTATTGGTGAGGAGGGCCTATAGTCAGATCAGATGTCTGCTCCCATCCTAGTGCTGGGATCACAGTCTGAACTTTTGTGTGTAACTATCTTCCCCTCTTTCTGGGGTAGGGGTCACCCTGGAATGGTGTTTACCCCTCTTGGGGTTGTCTGCTCATGACCATGCTTGTGACACAACTTTGGATAAACTCCAACCAAGGGTGTGTTGGATGGGGTGGATACTCAGGAAAAGGTAGGAATGGCACATGAGGTTTTAGCAGGGTTTGCATAACCCAGCTGTGGAAGGGAAACTGGAGGCACTTTGGAGAACTCCTGCTAAGGTTGATTTTGAAATGACTGGTCTGCAGAAGACCATGAGGGCAGGGTGCATTATTAGCAATCTAAGTACAAAGTATTCTGGTTGTGCAATTCCTACAGGTGTCTGTGTATCTAGGGTGTGGGGCAAAGGAAGAAAATGGCACTTGCCAGCTCTTTTGTTCTTGGAGAAGATTCCTAGAGATTGCAGTTCCTCCAGCATAAGTTCTGAGATTAGTAATATATCTCCTTCTGGTATAACTCAGATGTTTTTCAAACAGCTATTTCTATACTGTACCTCAGTGGGGCTTTTGTTTTGTTTCCTATCACCCTCCAGCTCTTCTGGAGCAGAGCTAACTGATTTTTAAAGGTACAGTGGTTGAGCCCCATTGATTATAAGAACTCATGAAGCTAAACCCTTCTGGCTTTCAAAGCCAGATGTTATGGGGATTTGCCTTCCCAATGACAGTCTCCCAAGCCTGGCATGCCTGATATGGAATATGCTCTTTTCCCTTTTCTGTACCTGTAGTATCTTTCCCTCCTGCAGTCTTCTGGGTCAGTGTGGTTCCTGACCATGCCTCTGCCCTTCCAACCTTTTTGATGTAACCTCTTCTCTATATTTAGCTGTGGAGAGTCTATTCTGCCAATCCTCCGATTGTTTTCTTGTTTATTTACCCTGATGTATCTATATGAATCTATGGGATGGGGTGAGCTAAGGTATTCCTACTCCACTGTCTTCCCCAGAAACAAAATATCTTTTTTCTTTTTTAAATTTGTGTCTTCTTCAATTTCTTAAATCATTTTCTTATAGTTTTCAGAGTATAGGTTTTTTACCTCCTTGGTTAAATTTATTCTTAGATATTTTATTCTTTTGGCATACTTGTAAATGAGATTATTTTATTAATTTCTCTTTCTTATAATGTTATTAGTGTTTAAAAACAAAACATATTTTTATATATTAATTTTGCATCCTGCTACTTTATTGAATTTATTTATTAATTCCAACATTTTTTGGTGCAATCTTCAGGATTCTCTATATATGGTGTCATGCCATTTGCAAACAGTGACAGTTTTAGCATCTATAATATTTTGTTACACATACATAATAAAAATATATACATATATATTATACACATATACACATATATGCACACACATACATGTATATTGTATAGTTTATATGTGTATGTATTTGATATATTTATATGTAGTATCTAGTTTATACTGTATGTTTTATATATGATATATTTTACATATGATTAAAATTACATTTATAGATTAAAATATGTACAAAGCCCACCCCCCATATTTCAATTATTTTTAGATCTGTTTTATAAAGCAAACTGTTGTCAAGTAAATTGCACCTTCTTCCTACAGAAACTTTACTAAAATTAGAGGCTTATACCAAAGTTATAAATTATTAATATAAAAATCTAGTTACTAAAAGAAAATTTTAAAAAGAATATCTTTATAAAATTGACGGTAATGAAATGATGCCTTAAGTTCCAAAATATTAGCATAAATGTCCCTTTATAAGGAAGGAATATGATTAGAATTGTTTTAGACAGCCTGAAGGACAATGGTCTCCAAAGTGCAAAACCTATGCAATAGAGAGATTGTGGATTTGGGCAATAAAGAGTAGATTTCTTCCTTAAGTATCAAGACAGTCTCTAAAAGTTCTGTAGTGTTATAAAATTAGAAAGATTCACCTTATTGGAAAACTTGGGCATCTAAGAATAAAAGTAAAGAATTCTTCCAGAGTTTAGAGCAAAAATCAGAATGACTGCTCTTTCCCAGGCATTGGCCTTAAAAATCAGAATCTCACCTAAAGCCCATTTTTCAACTCCCCTGACCTGATATAAAAATCTATACATTTAACATTAAAAAATAATTATTATTATCCCTGCAGTTGACTGCTGCAAGCTATTTGGAGAAACATAACATCAAACTAAGATTCTACCTGAGAAAAACTCTAAAAACTAGATTTTTTTTTAAAGGGACACTGGAAAACAACCAAAGCATCCAAGAAGGAAGGATTTGAGGGACCGGGATTCTTGAGAAATAGGAATCAAAGTGGAGTGAGTCTAACATAATGCATGCAATTATCCCTTCAAGCACTTGCCAAATGTTATAAATGTGGAAGACAAGCACAAAGCACTTTCAAAGGTGTTGAAAAAGCTAAACAGAGCTGTGTGGGGTTTTTTTTAAATTTTTTTTATTTTTTTGGGTTTTGGTTTGTTTGTTTGTTTGTTTGTTTAATAATCTCATTTTCTTGTGGAAAAAACACCTGATTTTAGGGGCTCAAGAACAAAGAGGGGTCCTTATAGACCACCAGTTCTCAATTTATGTGCTTGAAATATCTGTGGCTTGCGCATATATCATTTAGAAAGAAACCTTATGAAAGTGTTTTCCATGTTTTATTTCCTATTATGTGTAGATAGAGTACATTGGAGCACCAACAGGCCAATTCAAATTGCGCTAACATGATAATCATTTAAATCCTTATCATTTAAATCCTTTTTCTAACAAATTAATTATTAGAACTGTATTTACAGAAGTTCTACTGGTTCAGAACCAACTTATACTTAACATAATTTATCACAACCATGTATATGTCACTGCCAGGGTAATCATAATAATCTGAGTAGAGTATTATTTTGTCAAAATACTTTAGTTTATTAAATATTTGTTTAAAAAATACTCATGGCTGGAGCACCTGGATGGCTCAGTCAGTTACCTGTCTACCTTCAGCTCAGGTCATGATCTCAGGATCCTGGGATCAAGCCTGCATTGGGGTCCCTGCTCAATGTGGAGTCTGCTTCTTCCTCTCCCTCTTCCCCACCCCCTTCTTGTGCTCTCTCTCTCTCTCTCTCAAGTAAATAAATAAAATCTTTTAAAAAAATACTCATAGCTGACATAGAAATGGCTATCAGACACATGAAAAAACATTCATCATCACTAGCCATCAAGGAGATTCAAATCAAAACCACATTGAGATACCACCTTACACCAGTTAGAATGGCCAAAATTAACAAGACAGGAAACAATGTGTGTTTGAGAGGATGTGGAGAAAAGGGAAACTCTTACACTGTTGGTGAGAATGCAAGCTGGTGCAACCACTCTGGAAAACAACATGGAGGTTCCTCAAAATGTTGAAAATAGAACTACCCGATGACCCAGCAATTGCACTACTGGGTATTTACCTTAAAGATACAAACGTAGTGATCCAAAGGGGCAGGTGCAGCCGAATGTTTATAGCAGCAATGTCTACAATAGCCAAGCTATGGAAAGAACCTAGATGTCCATCAATAGATGAATGGATAAAGAAGAGGTATATATATATACAATGGAATACTATGCAGCCATCAAAAGAAATGAAATCTTGCCATTTGCGACAGCATGGATGGAACTAAAGGGTATCATGCTTAGAGAAATAAGTCAATCAGAGAAAGACAACTATCATATGAGCTCCCTGATATGAGGAAGTGGAGATGCAATGTGGGAGGTTAGAGGGGTAGGGGAAGAATAAATGAAACAAGATGAGATAGGGAGGGAGACAAACCATAAGTGACTCTTAATCTCACAAAACAAACTGAGGGTTGATGGGGGGGAGGGGGCTTGGCAGAGAGGGGTGGGATTATGGACATTAGGAGGGTATGTGCTTTGGTGAGTGCTGTGAAGTGTGTAAATCTGGTGATTTACAGACCTGTACCCCTGGGGATAAAAATACATTATATGTTTATAAAAAAATAAAAAATAAAAAAATAAACATGATAAAAAAAGGAAGTTAAAAACAGAGCTTCCCTATGACCCTGCAATTGCACTACTGGGTATTTATCCAAAATATACAGATGTAGTGAAAAGAAGGGTCATCTGTACCCCAATGGTCATATTTTCCAAGAGACTTTTAGATATCTTTTGTCTATATGCACTCAGCAAATATAGAACAATACTTTTTGTAAATACAAGTTTTTAAATCTTTGAACTAACAAATAGAATAACTGTATCATAGTTATCTTTTAGACAGTATTTATCCTGGAAAAACAATCAGTCAATGGTGAGACAGTGGTTACTCAGTACATTTAATAAAAATAGCTTCTTTTTGTTAAATGTTGGTATTTGTTCCTAGAGTCACCATGACCAGATCCATGCTAATGTGAGCTCTTCCTTAGAGAATGTAAATCTTTCTAATTCTAGTACTAAATTCTAGTTGACTTAAAGCAATTTGGGGACTATTATTCATTTACACAAATGTGTATTAAATATGTATAATGTGCCAAAAACATGCTTGGCATTATTTGGGTACAGAATGTACACATGTTAATACTCCTCTTTCAGAATTATAAATTCTTATAAAATACTAAAATTATAAATTTATAATAATAAATTTATAATTATAAATTATAAATATAAATTCCTAAAATTATTTGAGAGTTTTGAAAGCCATTATAAGCCATTATAATCACAACAAGAAGCTATTGTAAAAATGTTAATAACTTTTGGGATGTCTGGGTGGCTCAGTTGGTTAAGCAGCTGCCTTCAGCTCAGGTCATGATCCCAGCATCCTGGGATCGAGTCCCACATCCGGCTCCTTGCTCAGCAGGGAGCCTGCCTCTCCCTCTGCCTCTGCCTGCCTCTCTGTCTGCCTGTGCTCGCTCTCTCTTTCTCTCTGACAAATAAATAAAATCTTAAAAAAAATGTTAATAACTTGTATCGTGTATTATTTTTAACTATTGTTAAGAGGTAGGCTAAATCGTTTATTTAATCATCACAATTATGAGGTAGATACCTTGTAGCTCAGTTTAAAAACTATAGATCCTGAGACAGTATATGTAAGTAATTTAGAAAAATTCACAAAGCTGTTTAGTTGGAACATTCCTAACCATTACACTGGGATCTAAAAAAGTAAAAGCAAAAGTACTGAAAGTAAGATGATGATTTCATTAGACTGGATATTTTTATTCGGTGCCTGGATTTATGTTAATATCTGCTAGATTAATGCAACTTCCTCCTCCAAAATCAACCATATTCAGTCAATTCAGATTACACAAATTTTTTTTTAAGATTTTATTTATTTATTTGACAGAGAGAGAAAGAGAGCATGAGAGAAGGAAAAATCAAGGGGAGCATCAGAGGAAGAGGGAGAAGCACACTCCCCACTGAGCAAGGAGCCTGATGCAAAGCTCAATCCCAGGACCTTGGGATCATGACCTGAGCTGAAAGCAGATGCTTAAGGACTGAGCTACCCAGGCTCTCCAGATTATACAAAACTTATTATTGATGTGATCACCTTGATTAAGCAAACCAAACAACAACAACAACAAAAACAGTTGATCTGTGCCCATGACTGTCTTCATGGACTTGGATATAATCAGAAATGTATTTGTTAATTTAAAGATAAAGATGTTTCCACTGAATTACAATAATTCAGTAACACACACACACTCCTATACCATTGTGAAATCTAGTTAGCCATTACATTAGATTTGAGATTCAAATTCAAATATTTAATCAGGGGTTGTTTTTATCTTTATGTTTTTTATCTTTATGATAACATAAAAACCATGTAAAAAGAGTCATAATGCAATGTTGTATGAGAACAGCCTTTCTTTTAAAACTCATGCTATTTAGCTCTCTCTTTTGAGAGTGAGATGCAGTGGACAAGAGTAAGATACATAACACAACCATTTATTGGACTTTTTATTGACATAACTAGGCATGTTAATTCAGGGAGAGATGACTCCAACTTAAAATTATCTCTAAACTATAGGGAACATTTA
Source organism: Mustela nigripes (assembly GCF_022355385.1). Taxonomy (NCBI): domain Eukaryota; kingdom Metazoa; phylum Chordata; class Mammalia; order Carnivora; family Mustelidae; genus Mustela; species Mustela nigripes. The sequence continues at coordinate 197,213,423 of NC_081557.1, forward strand.
GAAAAAAACTATATCTGGATGTTTGTTGTTGCTGTTGTTTGGTCTCTTGTTAAAATCTTCAATTAAGCTTTTCAAACTACTTACTGTTTTATTTTTTAATTATTTCCCATGAGGAAAAAAATCCAAGTGTTTTCAAACATGTAAGGTGGTAGAAATACGAAATGAGATATTTAATATGAATAATCTGAAACCAGAGTAGATTTTTGTAGGCATCTGACTAAAAACGTTGACAGAAAGTCTACTATATTTGACATTCAAACAAAACAGTCAATATTTAGGGAAGCTGTTCTTGTTTTTGAAATATTGATTTGGGCAGGAAATTGTTAGCATAAACTCCAGCTACTTGAAGCTCAAATCTGTGTACATTTCAAAGCTATCTCAAGTAACACAGGTATTAGTTGCCCTCATATAGTTAAAAAGCATAAATACATTAAAAACAAGAAATAATTGTCATGAACATCAGGCCCAATATAAACATGTAAAATTTCATTGATATGGATAATTCAGAAGGCATATGATGCCAATGTGCCTAGAACTGTAGAAATATCTAGGTATAAGCACAAAAAAAATACAAAATATTGATTTTTTTCTCATTAATCAAATAAATATTCCTATTTGTGCATTATTCAATATGGTGTATATATAATTAGATACTATGAACAATTCCTCAACTTAAAAAAAAAGCCCGTTGTTTTAGAATCCATAACAAGGGGAAAACCATAGTCTACTTTTTTATTTAATTTTAATGCTCAAAATTCATACGATTTTCAAATTAAAGCCAAAAGAACCTGTAAAATAATTAAAAGAAGAGTCTTTCCCTTCAAGAACCTGAGTAAGTTTTGGGGCTTTTACAATATTATAAATGACTTAAGTAATGATGACCTAATCTGTAAGAACTCTGTACTTGAAAATTCACCTATTTTTCATAGTATGGTTGCTACACCTGTCTGCAATCAGAAGTTTTCCTGTTTCCTTTGAGAAGTTCTTGCTATCTTTCCTCAGATATGCAAGTTCACCAGGTGTACAGGATGTTAGTTTGGTAGTAGAGTTATGAAATCTTAATGGTGCTTTTTCCCCCTGTCGCTTTGAACTAACTTCTTCATGTGCTGTAACAGACTTGTGGGTAGCGGTGCATTTGTTATGTTTGCAGTAAAACATCTTCAATCTACTTTAGACATTTCTCTCTTTGAGCAAAAAAGAATGAAAAGAAATAATTGTCCTTCAGCCACATGGTTTTAGTTTTCCATTTCTTTAAAAACTATAGTGTTTTGTTGTATATTTTTTTTCTATCGTTGGCTTTCCCTCATTTTCATTTCTAAAGTTCAGTAGGGACTTTTAAAAAGTATGTTAAGAAACAACATATAAAAACTTGCTGAGAAACTTACCAAGTTCACAAACCAAAATTGGAATGCACTTTTAAAAGTGGTCCTAAAAAGAAAAGTAAAATAATCGATAAAAAAATAGTTTTTTTAAAATACCATTTTCCCATGTCTCTTCAACAACCAGCTAGAAATTTTAATTATAAATGATGAATGGTGTGGATAGTAAGGAAGATGATCTACATATTTTACTGAGTAATGGAAAAGATAGAGATGAAACAAAAGGTAACTCAATGGTACACAGAAGTTAACCTGATTAAATTCGATATCTGTGGCCAAGTAAAATTTTATATAGAATTCAATAAGAGCATGATACTAGTTGTTACATGTCAGGTTGTCTCATTTTTAATGTGTAATTTTGGATATTTCTTATTTTTTTTCTTTTATAAACTTATATTTAAGTATGTGTCATGATGTTAAAATATTTGAAGGGGAGTAGGAAAGTTGGGGACATTGGCAATGGTAGTTTACAAGAGAGAACCATGAAGAAAAAGTTAGTGTGGCCATGTAGGAACATGAACAATCTTGGTGAGGAATTATTATTTTACAAAACAATGAGCCAAAATACTTATTTAAGAAGATGTTAACTGAGCATCTGTCAAGGTATGGTGTATGTTGAGTGTTCAAGGGAATACAAGCAAAAGTTTCAATCCTGACTCTTAAAAGACATGTAATACATTTGGAATACAAGATAACAATAGCTTTAGAAAGTCATGATCATGTAGATAAATACAGAGGGAACTTGAATTATAACAATCACAATAACTATAATAATGATTGTAGTAATACTGACAGTTATAGTAATAATTGGTAGTAGTAGTTGATAGACACAGATTAAGGCATTTTATTTAAACTAATATAATTCTTTTAATAACTCTCTGATATAGGTATCTTATTAAATTTATTTTGAAGTTTTAAAAATTGAGACAGAGTGAACTAACTCACTTAAGTAAAATAGGGAGACCAAATTATAATAATCACATGTAATTAAAAGAATAATGATAAAGGCTGTGAGGTTATACGAGATAGGATGAGGACCTAGAATGGTCATACAGCTATGTTTATACCTTAAGTAGCAGTCGAACTAGTCTGACCAGGAACTGAGACAGGGTAGGCATTGGCTTTAACTATACACTAGAAGCTGGAGCCTGGTGCTCCTACCACCCTTGGCTGAGGTTTGTCCTGGGGACATGGGGAGCTAAAATGTGCTCAGGTAGAGAAGATGAAGACAGGTGCTTCATGTAGGATGCTTTGAGGATATGGGAGATTGTTCACAGCTCCAGGTTAACTCAGGTGGATGCAGGGATTCAGGTGGATTATCAAAAGGGTATCTGCTATAGCTGTTCTGAAAAACCACTTTCCTGAGAAATCCCAACACACAATCTGTCCCACAACATCAGATCTGTCAGTGCTGAGAAATTAAGTCTGAAAACTTAAAAATTCTATAAACTTGCAAAAATAAACTGAGGCCACAACTGCCTCTGGAGAGGCAAGATCACAAGATGCTCTAGAGAACTACTGGTTTGAAAAGCCCAACAACTTGAAAGTGACTTGGGTCTGGCCTGTTTCACCCAAATCCTATCTGTGCCTCATCATTCTTCCAAAATCCATCTCCCCAAATCACTCAAGTTCCAACCTTAGCCTTATCTCGGTGAGCAGCAATGACAAAGCACAATACAAGACAAAACTTTGTAAAGTCTCCTTTTTCAGATGTTTGCAACTCTGTTCTTAGTATTTTCCCTTGCCAGGCAACAATATGAATAAATCCAGGGTGTTTGTTTGACACAAACTTTCCATATAATATTTGTTAGGGTGAGGAGTAAATGAGACTATTCCTTTCTTTCCCTCTTTAAAATATATTCTATTTCTTGGGATGCCTGGGTGGCTCAGTGGGTTAAAGCCTCTGCCTTTGGCTCAGGTCATGATCCCAGGGTTCTGGAATCGGCCCGCATCAGGTTCTCTGCTTAGCAGGGAGCCTGCTTCCCTTCCTCTCTCTCTGCCTGCCTCTCTGCCTACCTGTGATCTCTGTCTGTCAAATAAATAAATAAAATCTTTATAAAAAATAAATAAAATAAAATATGTTCTATTTCTTAAAATTGCATATTTCTCATATGACTTTTTGGCCACTGATATTTTTCATATCATCTTTCTCTTTATGATTTTCATTTACTTGCCAATTGGATCTACATATTATCTTTTTTTCTGTACAAATTCTTACTTTAAAGAATGTTACCCCTTATTTTAATGTATTTGGCTCAAGCATACTTTTAGCTTATTATTTGCTTTTTAATTTTTTGTTACTGAATACACAAAATCAATTAATTTAATTTTGTTCCATCTATCATTATTTTCCTTTGTTGTTTTGTTATTTTCTAAAATTTTTATAAAACTTAGAAAGCTCTCTTGTTTTTTAAAAAGACTTATGTATTTATTTGAGAAAGAGAGACAAAGAGAAAGAAAGGGAATGAGCATGAGTAAGAGGAGGAGCAGAGGGAAAGAACCTCAAGCAGACTTCTCGCTGAGCTTGGAGCCTGACATGGGGGTGGATCCCATAATCCTGGGATCATGACCAGAGCTGAAACCAAGAGTTGGAGGCTTTACCTGATGGTCCACGTACTCTGAAAGTTCTCTTTCTTTAGTTTTGTCACATTTATGTATAATTGGCTGTAGATTTTATGATTTTATTACAGTTTTTCCATCAAACTTCTAATTTTTGATTTACAAAAATCTTATTTGGTACTTAAGTGCCTTTTTATTTCAAACAATAGGTAAGTATAGTTAGTTAGCTGTTCGATTTTACCAATACCATTCTCCTTAACGTTTCTCAGGTACCACTGTTTCCAGAGACACCATAGTTAAAAGTTTGATGTTTATTCTTTCCTAACATGTTTCATGTTTCAAAAACATACATAGAGTATGTTTTTTAAGTTTATTTTAATTAACATAAATGAACATATGTTTTATATATTGTTCTTCAATTTATTTTTCTACTTTAGAGTTTATTCTAAGTGTACATAGAGATCAACCTTGTTCTGTTGGCTTTCTGCTATTGTGTGGATTCACTATGATTTACTTAAGTACACACTGATGAATGAAATACAGTTTCTTTGCAATTATTTTCTTACATATCAAGAATTAAAATTATGCTATAAATATACACACATTTTTATGTTTAGGTACAAAACAGAAATTTTACAAGATAACTAGAATGGAGTTGTTAGGTCAATGTATTTGAACTAATTAAATTTATTAGGCACTGCTAAATTGTTCACTAAAAGGACTATTTCAATTTCTAATATTAGCAATGCAGTAGCATATTTATTTCCCATGAATAATATTTTAATATCTGAGTGAAAAAAATTGGCATTTCAGTGTTGCTTTCTTTAACCCTGAATTATTGTGCTAGGTCATACTTACATAAATATATTAACCTATGTCATATTTTATTCTGGAAGTAGGTTTTTTTACATTTTTTTGTTGATTTGTAGAAGACTTTTCAACATATAATAGTGCCTTCAATAGATATTTATTTATGTCACCACATCTATTATCTTTTCTGATTTTTAGGTTTAGTGTTTACTCATAAAGCCCTCTCCACCCCAAAATTGTTTTTCAAATTATATCCCTCTGAAAAAAATTCATATATATATTCTTAATATTTTTAAACATTTATATATATTAAACTATACATGGATTTATGTATATTATGTATATTTAAAGTATATTATGTATGTATAAAATATATTATGTATATTTAAATTATAAATGGATTTAAATCTAATTTTCAACACATCTGTAATTTTCTGTATAATTTAATAGTTAGAAGAACATTTATTGAATACCTTACAAGCTTTTTTGTTTGTTTGTTTTTTTCTGGTCTGGTTTGCAAGTTTACCTTTTTCATTAAGTAATTTTCAAAAAAAGACCAGTCAATTTGTAGGATTATTTTATGGTTTCTCTTATTTGTTTATTGCAATTACTTGCTCTTTTAATTCCTATCATTTCAATAATCTAGGTCTCCTTCACTGTTTACATTTTGAAAACTGTTTAGGTTATTTACCTTGACTTTCTTTGTCAAATATAATTATCTTTATAGAAATTCCTATTGTGGTACTGTTAAGAAGTACATTGAAGGGTGGGAGGTTGGGGTACCAGGTGGTGGGTATTAGAGAGGGCACGGATTGCATGGGGCACTGGGTGTGGTGCAAAAACAATGAATAATGTTACGCTGAAAATAAATAAAAAATTTAAAAAAAAAGAAGTACATTGACTATATGGATTTATATGGGTGAATTGGCATCTTCAGAATTGTTAGTCTTTTGATTGAGGGTCTTGGCATGTCTGTCCATCTCTTAGCTCTTTTAGGTTCTTTAGTAGAGTATTATTGTTTTATCTAATAAAGCTTTACTTATTTTTGCTAGTTTTATTCTTAAATATGTTATATATTTTCATGCAAGAGTAAAGTCAATTTTCTAATTTCATATAATTTTAAATTAGTTAATAGTGACCTAGAGGAAATACAGTGTACTTCTTTTAACATAACTTAGTAAAAAAATAAAATTAAATGTCTAACCAAAGAGTGCTAATAACATCAATCATTAATTATTTATTTCCTAATTAACACTTTGCTTTCTTAATCATATGTCTATTCAGTCCTCTTCCCATTTTTTATTCAGTTTTTTTTTATATTGAGTTGTATAGGTTCTTTGTATATTTTGGATATTAATTCCTTATTATTATTTTTTTGTCATTTTTAGAATACAGGCCATTTCTCCCTTGTAAGTTTTTCCTAGGTATTTTATTCTTTTTGGTGCAATTGTAAATGGTGCTTTTTTAAAGTTTCTCTTTGTACTACTTCATTATTAGTGTATAGAAATGTTAGTGATTTTCAGGTATTAATTTTGTATCCTGTTACTTTACTGAATTTGTTTATTACTTCCAGTAATTTTTTGGTGAAGTCTAGCATTTTCTAGTTATAGTATTACATCATCTGCAAATAGTGACAGTTTAACTTCTTCTTTACTAGTATGTGTGAATTCTTATTTCTTTTTTTCATTGAATTTCTATGGCTAGGACTTCCATTACTATGTCAAATAATAGTGGTGAAAGTGGACATCCTTGTCTTGTTCCTGGCCTTTTTGTTTCATTTTCTTAATGATTTTTTTAAAAAGAAATTAAGATAACTTTTCAAAATTTTAAAACAAAATTAAGGATTAGGGTTATAATTGCATAATTGTTCAAGAATTTATATTGCAAATGTTCAGACTTTCTCTTCTTAATGTGCTAAGCCTCTCGTTTTCTTTTTCCATTTTATATAGTTTAGTATTTGATAGCTTTATTGCTTTCTTCACATATGACCAATTCTTTTATTCTTAAGTTTATTCCAACTACTTTTTGACTATATATTGTGAATGAAGGTTTTTTCCATTATATATTTATGACTAATCTTTGCAGTGTATGAAAACTATTTTCATATTAGGATTTTTCTTATACCTACCTGTTGCACTAATTTTTTTTTCCAAATCTAACCATTTATCATTTATTTATTATGTAGAATGCTATGCTTTATATAAATAAAGAAAATTCCTTCATCATTTAGTGTTTTTTTTGTTTTATGTCTTCATACATAAACAACAATATTTAGAGAAATATAGATAATACAGTTGATATTCAGGATCATCTACTTATTCCTGAATTGAATAGAAATGCCTCTAATGTTGTAGTAGTAATACACGAAGGTCACAATATCCTTTGAAGATCTCAAATTTTCAATGAGTCTTAAATCTTACTATTATGAACAAATAATTATGGCCGCATTCACAAATTTTAAATGCTTATTGAAGACCCTTAAAGATTATTTACCTTAGTTTATTAGAACAGACATTTTTCATACTTGATAGTCTTATAATGCTATTTTTATTTGGATTTACAAATTTGTAAAATAACAAAGTAGAGTCACTGCATTATTATCAGTGTACATATATAATCTATTAAGAGTTTTTATAAAGAAAATAGCATCCTTAATATTAAAAGAGCAAAAAATATACTATGGATGTTCTTGAATTAGAAACTGGTTATGCATCTATTAAGGCAGCCTTTATTTTACGTCATTGTTCATTGTTTTGCTTGCCAGTTTTAATGTAGAATTCAAGTTTGATCAATTAATGTTGAAATGACACTATTTAAACTGCATGAAAAAGATAAACATATTCTTAACTAAAAATTATTTGAGAACACACTTTACCCCAAATAGCACTATTTTTAGTACTGTAAACAAGCATAATCATATTGATAATTCTACCCCAAGAAAAACCAAACCAATAGTCACCTTTACCTAGAAATGCATTTTAAACTTCCTGAATTGCAGGAAGATACTAAATTGGCATAAAGCAAATGTGGGAAGTTGGCTGGTCAAGTTTCTGAATTCTATGGAACTTAAGATCATGATATTAGGCAGAGTCCTTTAGCTCTCTCATGGTTCTTTATCTGCAGAGGCCCTAGATTTTGTGACTATCATCCTTATTTTTCTACCAGAGATAAAGCAATTATTATATTGATAGTAACATCCTGAAAAGCAGTGTCTTTGCCTTTTGGATATTTATAATCTGGTGCAAATACAGCTGTGAAAGCAGAACAAATGACAATTAAGTGATGCTCTGTTTCCATATTTATGATTCCTGACTTGGGAGGATGTTTGTTATGCTTGTCTGAAAAATGTACTTCATCTCTTTCATCTCTCCCATCTAGCTGTGCTTCCTATCTCCAAATCAATAAACCTTAAAAGTGCCTTGTAATAGTTATAGTATGTTTCTCCAGGGAGAAATTGTTGTGTTAGGGTTTTGATGGTTTTTGACACTATACCAATTTCATTTGACAATGAATTGAAAATTGAACAATGCACTGAGCCATGCTGGTAATTTAATACTATCCTTGGAATACTGTCTTTCAGTCTCGGACAGGAAGCTATTATTTGTGAAAACTGGCCTAAGCTTATTCTCATATCATCAGTTTGAATCCTACACGAGAGAGATTAAGAAGTAATACCTTATTCTAAACATGTTAAGGTCTTATCATTATTACTACTGATAATGTTTTTGAGACTGAATTTCTAAGACAATGTAGTAGATAATAACTCTTCATTAACACCATTCACCATACTTCTACCTCTCTCAGAAATGCTTTAATTTTCTGGTATTAAACATAGCCAGAAGACATTGCCCCAAATCTCAGCTCATCCCCAGTATCTATAGGGCCATAAATATGTCATTTCAATGATCTAAGATGCAGTTCCTCCAACCATAAAAGGAAATGAGGATGAAACAAATTTTGTCAAATTGAAATTGTTATACAAATCCCATTGCCTTGATTTCATTGCCCCAGTATAAGAATCCTGTACTTTAGCATATCATAAGTATAGCTTATTAGACTCCTTCCCGACCTGTAAAACTCTCATTTCTAAAAGACAACATTTCTGTATCAAGAAGTCTAATATAGTAAACCTATACCAAAATAAGTTTAAGATCAATATAGCACAGAGCTAAGATAGAGCGATATAGTATATAGGCAATCAAAGGAGCTGATGAAAAATTTGTAACTTCTAAAAATAAATTTCCCATAATCATTATAGAAATAAGAACAGAGTGATATTCTAGGGAATGTAAAATGTCATCTGATAGAAGTAGAAAGGACAATCTACAGGGATATTTTTCTTCAGAGCTTTCTTATAGATCTTGGAACTCTGCTGAGGAGGCAAGAATGCAGGAAATACATTGTGAACCCTGATGGTCCTCTACAGTGCCATAGCTTTTCATGATCAATTTATTGATGAGAACTGATCGAATAAAAAATTTAAAATTACGGATATTTTCTGGAGACTAGAGGTGCTTTGGGGAAGTTTTAATTTGGATTGAACTCCTACTGATGTTATATGCATTCAGAGACTTACCAGAAAATAATTTATATGATTCTAGATCTGGTGCCCCTCTGATAAATTTGTATCTGTTTCACTTTACTAATCTAAGAAGAAAATAGTGATAAAACACAAACCAAACAAGCAACAAATGTTTATTTATATTGTGCTCTCAGTTTATATTTGTTTACATTATACTCTTTGTTTATATTATACTCTTAGCATACTTGAAACTTTATTTTTTTCACCTTTGTGTAACTGTGTTTTGGCTAATAGTGGGAATGATTAAACACCTTAAATAACTTTGCTCACTGTTAGGAATTAATTTTTGGAAATTTGAAATGCAAAAAAAAACAAAGAAAGGTCTTGAAATAATTATTTCAGCAGGCTAAGCCCTTAAGCCCTGATGGAAGTTTAAAAGATTAAATATATTTTCTTATTTATTTCAAAATATAATAAGATAGGGGCACCTGGGGTGGCTCAGTGGGTTAAGCCTCTGCCTTCAGCTCAGGTCATGATCTCAGGGTCCTGGGATCGAGTCCCGCATCAGGCTCTCTGCTCAGCAGGGAGCCTGCTTCCTTCTCTCTCTGCCTGCCTCTCTGTCTACTTGTGATCTCTCTCTGTCAAATAAATAAATAAATAAAATCTTTAAAAATATATATATAATAAGATAAAAATATTTCCATTTGTAAACATCTGGAGAGATATATTCAGTATGTGAATAATTGCCTAGTGTGAAAAAATTGAGAAAATAGAATAAGAAAATATTTAAGCGAGATGAATACTTCACGAGCCACCATAATAATAAAAGCCTTATTTAGAAAATTGTAAATTTCTAAATAAAGTCAAGCAGAAAATTGTTACTCTTCTCAGGGGAGTGGTTAAGGATCCTAAATCTGCCATTTTAATGAGACTAACTGGAATGAAAAGCAGACTAGCTGAATTCTTTTTTTTTTTTTAAGATTTTATTTATTTATTTGACAGACAGAGATCACAAGTAGGCAGAGAAGCAGGCAGAGAAGCAGGCTCCCTGCTGAGCAGAGAGCCCTATGCAGGCCTTGATCCAGGACCCTGAGACCATGACCTGAGCTGAAGGCAGAGGCTTTAACCCACTGAGGCACCCAGGTGCCCCATAGTTGAATTCTTTATAGAAGAAAATTCTTTGTAAAAAAGTGTGCAAACACACATGCATATGAACACACATGGTTTTAAGTGGTCAGGAAGTTTAAAATATTTATTATTTGATTCTGCCAAGGAAATGAGAGGAAATCAGCCTTCCAATACTCAGATCTAGAGAGACACAGGCTTTTCTAAACATGCAGAATTTATTTCTCAAAGTAACTGTGAATTCTACTGGCTTATACAATGTACAATGTAAAATAGATAAATGCCTGTCAAAGAATTCTATACTCACCAATGTATAATCAACATAAAATATGATCACTCTAATATATAGAATTCCATGATGATCATGCTTAATGTCTTCAAATGAGTTTCTTAGAATGTAAAGATAAGAAATGATGTTTTAATAAATTCCCTGGAAGAATCCTTGGTGTATCTCTTTGTTGGTAGATATTAACATCATTTATGGGTTGAATTGCATTCCATTAACGTTTGTAATTAGAAACTCTGCCCCCCAGTCCCTCAGAATGTGACTGTGTTTGCATATAAGGATTTAAAAGAAGTAATTAAATTAAAATAGGTCATCAGGGAGGGCTCTCATACAATACAAATGATGCCTTACAAGAAGAAGTAATTCGTACAGAGATATATACAGAGAAAGTTTAGGTGAAGACACACGGAGAAGATGGAAATCTAGAAGCCAAGATAAGAGCCTCAGAAGAAACTCACCCTTCTGATGCTTTGATATTGAATTTTAACCTCCAGAACTGTAAGAAAACAAATTTCTGTTGTTTCAGCCATCTGGTCTATGAAACTTTGTTATGGCAGCTTGAGCCAACTAACATGGCATCCTCAAAAGAAAAGTCTATTCCATTTGGGAATGTTGATTGTCTCCTGTTTTTATCACAGACTGGAAAAGACGTAGTAAGTGGGATAAGGGAGATCTTTCCACACCGAGGTGGTGTGTCATAAGGTAGGACAATTTTATTGGGCTGAAATTTCATATTTAGGGAAGGAGGCAGAGCTTTCAGTGAACATCATAGCAAACTTAAAGATGCTAAGGAGCCAGATTTTCAAAAGCATTTAATAGTCTTTTATATTTATACAAACATATAATGTCTGAAAGAAACAATTTTGTAAAAATCTAAGGGTTATTGGTTTTTCTTTGAACGTTACTGTCACAAATATTTTATTGCTCCATCGTTGTCTATAACCTTATTTATTGAAGTGATGGTTTAACAGAGCATTGAGGATCTAAGCAAGTACTGTCACATGGTGTAGTCGATACATATTTGTGAAATGAATTTGCTCAACGAACAATACTCTACTAACATTTTACTACCCAGATTTTATTGGGAAAAAAAATGGTTAATTTCTATGAAAAGGATGACCAAGAAAATTTTATTTTTAAAATTGTTAAAGTTATTCCTCTTTTTCAAGTGTTTACTAAAAATGAAAATTTAACCCTGGTATTAGTTTTTGTCCTAGAGAGTCTATTAAATTATATGCTTGCAAATTCTTGGCTTTATGTGATTATAGTTGTATAAAGAATTGTTCAAACAGAATACTGTATCAGTTATACAAATAAATAATGGCATCGTAAAAATGTAGAACTGAAAATGTAATAATACTTACACACATTGACAGGTGATATGTGTTACCATAAATAGTATCATTTATATAACTTTATGTTCTCTTTTTAATTTCAAAGAAGTATACAAAAATAACATTTATAGAGAAGGAACTCAGAATTACATTTTATACTTTATTTACTGTAAATAAAAGGATGTACATTTACTTACTATCAATCAAAGACAATAAGTAAATATCTTAGAAATCAAATTTCCACTTATTTTTTGAATAAGGGATATTAAGAATCGATTTAAATTGTAAATATTCCATTTAAGCTATTTCTTTTGACATTAATTGGAAAATATCACATTATTATTTAAAATCATTTTGCACAGTTATTTCAGGTTTCTTAAGATAATAAAGAATTATGCGTGATTTTTTGATAACTACTAGAAAAAGCATAGTGACCTTTCAGCAGTTCTGTTAACCTCTTTCAACCTAAGTCCTGATCTATCAACAGGAATAACTATACTGACTTCCTTAGTTTGTAGGGTTTTGTAAAGGTCAAATAAATTGATGTGTAAGGAAGGAATTTACATTAAAACACTATATCAGTACCTAGTTATTACTAACCAGTTTACCATGATTTCTGTAAATTGCTGGGTAAAATGAGGGTTTTCATGGGCATAATCTAAACCAAGATCTTTTCAGATGAACTTCATCATCACCAGAATAGAGACTGTCATATGCGAATCAAGGAAATCTTTAGAGTATTCTTTCATAGGTAACTCCATAGTGAAAATTAACAAGAACAACAACAACAAAATAGATGAAAGCCAAAAGGAAAGGGCTGGCAGCAATGGAAGAGTAAATGGTACAAAGGTAAAACTAGAAGCAAGCATTTCAATGAAAGTGTGTCTTTTGCCAGAATCATTCTCAATGTAAGTTTATAATAATCCTGGAAATGACTAAATTGTATGAACCAGACCAGACAATTGAAGCAGGTGTCTGGCATTAGGAGAGATGAAAATGGTGTCTCTTCTCTTTGCTATCAAGATGAGGAAGATATAATAGGAATACATATTGATTCCAAGAAGAGCACCATGCCAGCTCTGTAGTGCAGATGGAATTGTGCAGAGCATCCCAAGTGATTAAGAATGAAAAATAGTCAAAACAAGGACTCATAGTGCACGATAAAATAACTCTTAGCTTTCCTCTTGCATGTCCATTACTTTTCACAGATGTCGAGACCAGAAAGTGACTGTTTCCATTGCTAATGAGCACTAAAACAAAATATTTGGTAAGTTGAGACCTAGTATGAATATTTTTGGATTGATTAAACATAAAATGAATTATAACTAATATGAATAATAACTTTGTACGTGATATTTCCTCCAACAGATGACGGAGATGAAAATCTGGAGCCACTTTCTAATATGATACAAAAAATACTTGAATCAACTTATGATCAGATCTAAAAATTCCCTATTTCTTTCTGGAGTTTTAAAAGGTTACTGAAAATTAAACACATTGACATTTATAACACCATCTTCTAATAGATTTCTAATAAAAGGTATTGTAATAACTATTCAAATTCATCTTGATATCAGAATGACCAAAGCTAAATGTTAAAACCAAGCAGAAGAACTAAAAAATAATGTTAAATAATATTTTTCTAGGATATTAACTCTATTCTATTTAATGAAGTAAAAACAAGTACTTATTTTTACCAAGGACTTTATAAGGAATTTAAATATACTTTTATTTTCCTAACCTAGTTTTGAAATCCTGAGTAGGGGCCAGCCAATTCTTCTTCATGAGTTGCTGATTAGTCCACACCCCAACTTTGCTTATCAAGCTCTCACACTGAAGCCACCATACACCTGTTCTAATTGTCCTAGGCCAAGTTCCAGAAAACCAGAGAGAGCCTTCATTCCCCAGAGCCTGAAAAATTATTCAAATGAGCTGATCTATAGGGAACCATGGAAACCTTGCTAACCCCATCCCTCTTGCTATATATAAGCTTTCCCCTAGAGCTCTAAATTACTATTACTTAGTCTTCAAGTGCAAGTGCCTATTTGGCAGCCTTTTTGTTTGTTTGTTTGTTTGGAGATGTATAAAGACAGAGTTCTTTTCACATATCTGAGTGTCATTGTGTTGTTTCTACTACTAAAAACCATCTTTAAATATTATAAAACAGATATTGTGGATACAAAGAAGGCACATTTCCTATATGCAAATTTTAACATTATATTCATTCTATTTTAAAACCCAATTAAAAGCCTATGGTCATTGTTCAGAGGAGGGAGCAAGAAAGAGAAATGAAGGAAGAGAAACAGAGAGAGAGAGAAAGAGAGAGAGCAAAGGATTCTAAACATGCATAAAGACATTTGGAAATGACCTGGGAAAACTTTGGAGAAAACTTCGTGATGGAGTAAACATTTCCATATAATCACTAAAATCCATTTTACTTTATTTCCCTTCTGGGCATGCAGGCAGCCTAAATTTTCCAACCACCATGCAGTTAAAGGCATGAAAAAAATTCTAGTTAATAAAATTATGGCAGAAAACATATATGCTTTTCTAGGCTTGGTCCATAAAAGCTACTGAAGAGTAAATTTCTGTGCTTTCTACTCTTGTTGCCTTCCTGGATGGAGGTGACCTCCACAATGACCTTGGAAACCAAAAGGAAGAGTTGGAGATGAAAGATTTTAAATATGACCTGTTTTTTTTATTGTGGTGAGAGTGAGAAGTGATTACATTGAATTGAGCCATGAAGTTTGAGGTGTTTATTAATTACATCAACTAACTTATAAACTGACATCCATACTAAGATAAATGATTTCCAATAGTTTGGATTTGTGATTAGGGACTGTGGTTGGAGTACATATCAAAATGGGAAATACTAAAAGAAAGAGGTTTAATACATATAGAGGAAGGTACTTTACAATGATCCTTAAAATGAAAAGTGACTTCAGAAAAATCATAGTAATAAATGTTATTGTTCATTAATTAAGTTGTGTTAATGACTCAAATAATAAATTTACATTTGACTAACAATTCAATTTTAAAACATTTATAGAAAGAATTTTTTTAATGCCTCAATCAACAAATGCAAAATCTTTGCAATTTAATACATATTTACTGTATCTTTCATTCATCTAAGCAATTAGCAATAAAAATGCAACCTTAGTTTTATTCCTAGAGCACTTACTGCCTAATACCTAGTGAGAATTCATCAAACATCAGTTAAATAAAAATATGACTGAGTGTAAGAGAACTATTGTGCTTTTGTATCCAAAATCCAGTTCTTACTTACTTGAACCTTGAATTTCTTCTTTCTATTGATCTCCAGAATTCTCTGTAATCCTTAGCCTACATTACTGCTTCTATAAGCTCTGAAAGAGAAAAATATCTGAGGAACATCTCTTAGCTTACTTAGATTTTAGTCTCTTTTATTAGCCAAAAGCAATATAATCCAGAGCATTTCTTCTGGTAGAAATACAGCAAAAAATTATACAATTTCATACAGTTTTAAGAATAAAACTGGCAGCATAAAAAATGGAACTTGTTTTCCAAAAGTAAAGAGTAGAGATATTTTAAGAGACAA
This sequence comes from Mustela nigripes, assembly GCF_022355385.1. Lineage (NCBI taxonomy): Eukaryota > Metazoa > Chordata > Mammalia > Carnivora > Mustelidae > Mustela > Mustela nigripes. Next base: position 197,229,015 of record NC_081557.1, read on the forward strand.
TTTGTTTTTCAAAAGGTTGTACTTTTAAAAGGAGAAGGGTAAAGAAGTTTTAAATATCATGTCATTTTTTTGTATCACTTCTTCACTAGTAAAAATATTTGCCTAAAATATAATTAGTAACTGAAGTTGGTGAGCTATAAAATTTTGGGAAGTTTTATTCTCAAATACCATGGGAAGACATGGGATTTGGTAAGCAATTGCTAATCCTTTAGTTTTCATTCTGATGGCTAACCAAGGCATAGTGAAGGCAAAACAAAAAGGCTAACAATAATACATACCCCTTGACAATAACACACATCCCTCTTTCAAATACTATGTAATCAACATTTAAAGTGAATGATGCCCAGAATACACACCTGGGCATCACTGTTAGGTATTTTCCAAATATAATATTTTCATTAGTGCTTGATTCATTTATAACATTTAAGAACTATGTCTGATCCCAGTAACGTTTAAATAGCAACATAGTAGTTTATATCTCCAATGTGAGGCAAAGAGTAAGAATATATTCCTCAAAATCAAAACATTCTTATTCCCTCTTTCTATCCAATGTCTGTGCATGTTCTGCTATGGCTGTGCTAGTCTTTCTATTTATGTAATGTTCCCAATAGCTTGAAATTGATAGTTGTTTTTAATTTGATGTTCTAAAAATTATTCCAATAAGGTTTATGACTTAGAATATATTTATAAGATATACACAAATCTACAGAATCTTCAAAAGTTCATTTTTGTAGACCATATCAGCCAACTTGCTAATCACACCCTTTTTACCTTTTTTCATGGCCATCACCAGCTACCATACAAATGACCCTATAATGATGGTAAAGTAAAGCCTTATTTTGGATAGACATTTAGAAACAACAACAACAACTTCATAGAAAATGAATCATCATGAACTGAACTTTGTTGTCCTGATCCTCAAACAAAAATTGATTCAAAACATCACACACATTGACAGTTAAAAAAAAAAAAAAAGTTATACCACTTGAGATATATCAAAGACCTCAGTAAAGAGAAACATGTGAGTGAAAACATTTCTGTTCAAAGAATCTCATTTCTTAGACATAAAAGGCCCTCTAATTTTCTCCAAATGAATGCCAGTTCTAGTATATTTTATGAGTACTTTCATTGCTGTTAAATCCTGAAATATAATAAAATGACCTTAATATAGGATTCCTCAAAACATTTACTAGACTCTCCAGGAAGCTGTATCAGCCCCAAATTGGAAGTACTCCAAGATTTTTACTTAGTAGCTTTTGGGGGAGATTTATTTAAAAGAATTTCATCTGAATAAGTAAATCCATTTCATTTTTAATGATTATTTGAAACAGCATTCTTTCACGTTAGTATCTTCCTCTCTTGAACCCATGTTAGTCATTCTCTGAAGATGGATTGGGTTCTGGCAACTTCTCTGAACACCTGGGAAGAGTAAGCCTTGGCTCCTTGCCATTGTTACAGATGCATTTATCTTCTGTCCGCCAAATTAATGAGTCCTTATGCAGAGATCCCAATGTGATATAAGGTGTTAAATGACTGTGGACCACCCTGTGTGAAATAATGTCTACAATAATCACCATGAGGCACAGCATGCAAGTAAAACAGAAAAAAAAATGTTTCATCAAAGAAGCTGTCATCTTAAATTAATATAATGTAAAATGGCAGAGCACAGATGTTTTGGTGTCTTCTTTATAATTAAGCCAGTGAACATAACACTAGGTCCTGGTGTTCATGTTGTAGCAGTGACTTCAACTCAATGGGGAAAGAGTGCTTGGATAGCATGTTCAGAATCAAAAGTACTTATCACTCTCCTTTTTTGTAACTATGAGAAACTGTTCAAGACTTGATTATGGATTCCTTTAGTAATACTGCCAGAGACAGGTCCCTTCACTTTTTTGTTTGTTGCATTAAAACTTTATTTTTTTTTATTTTGTTTTATTTAATTTTTTCCAGTGTTCCAAAATTCATTGTTTATGCATCACACCGAGTGTCCCTTCACTTATACCACAGAACAGGCTTGGGCTTTTTGCTCCCTTTTTTACCATACTCCCACTCCCATCACTTTGCTCCAAAACCATAGATAAGACAATAGGAAGAGAACTTGTTTCTACTAGAAGGCAAAAGAAAAAATGTTTAGAATGGAATTGTCAGTAGGTTAGTTATGTCTAGATTGCACTTAGAACTAGATATTAAAACTGCCCAACAGAGTCACATGTCAACTATCTACATGATCTTCTGTAAGGTTCACCCATATAAGCTTGACTTGAGACCATCATAAATATTTCCCAGGCTTATCTCTAGAATGGCAAACTACTACCTGTTAACCTGTATAAATAATCATATGTTCAATCTTAGAGTTCTTGATTTCTCCTTCCTTGTCATGGACTATTACTATAACTCCAGTCCCCCAGTGAGTTTTGACTTTAACTACTTTGTTTTGAACTTGCAGACCTTCACACCTTTCCAGGATACAACCAACAAAAGGTGAGAGATAGCTCCCTGCAGCCATGCATAGGCATCACTCAGATGTCCTCTTGTGTGCATAATCTCCTGTTGTAGGACATTTCCACAGGGATGCCTGAGTGGCTCAGTCACATAAGCATCTGCCTTCAGGTCAGGTCATGATCCCACCATCCTGGCATCAGGCTCCTTGTTCAGCATGGGGTCTGTTTCTCCCTCTGCTTGCCCCTTCCCCTGCTTGTCGCTTCCCCTGCTTGTGATCTCTCTCGGACAAATGAATAAAATCTTTTAAAAAATACACTTTGATGAAGGTAGAGGGCAGCAGACAATGTTTGAGACTTGATTTCTATAGGACATCAGTAAAATGTCAAAATTAAATATTGTATTTCTCCTTAGATTCTGTTAGGCAACTCAGTAATTAAATAGTTACTTTTCCTTGAATAAGGTGAAAAATCAGTTTTTCAAGAGACGCTCACCTAATTGCCATTTAGAGTTATTTATATTTGTATATTCAGCACCTAATACCTTTCTAAGGAAAGATCAGTACCTAATAAATGTTTTTTAACAAATGAATATTCACTGAATTAACTGATAACAAATTTTTAATGATCCACTTTCAGTGAAAAACAGTGTTGTGTTTATCAGATCAAGTTTTATGTAGAAAATCAGATGATCTGTTTCATTTTTTTAATAAATTCATATTAAAAATAGATAATAAATTTATAGAAGTAATAATAACTAAATAAGCATAAAAAGATTCTCAGGGTATTTTTTAAAGACTTATTTATTTGAGAGAAAGAGCGTGAGAGGGGGAAGGAGTAGAGAGAGGGAGGGAGAATCTCAAGCAGACTCCACACTGAGCATGGAGCCAGACATGGGGCTCCATCTCACATCTGTGAGGTCATGACCTGAGCCATAATCAAGAGTTGGACACTTAACTGAGTGAGCCACCCAGGTACCCTAAAAAGATTCTCAATTTTCATAATAATATGAGAAATATACATAGATTTATAAAATATATATTTGAGGTATTTCTCACCTATCCAATTAGCAAAGGTGAAAAATGGCCAATGCACTGATGTTAGGAAGATATGTAGAAGTAGACCACATTACGCATTTCTGAAGTCATACAGTCTTTTTAGGGGAGTAATTTGACAATACCAAAATTTTGAATATACTCTCCTTTAAATATACAGCAACTCAAAATAAAAATATACATGGCTTAAGTTGTCACTGATATTAGTGAAATACTTTCTATATTAGCCATAGAATAAAACACAATACTACCTGTTGAAAAATTAATAAGATATTCATATACTGATAAAGAAAACATAGTGTGCTGTACATCAGTATATAAATACCTGCTTAATTTAAAAAATGGCTATTTATGTGTGTGTTCATGTGCATATATGTGTGTATGTTTAGCTTTAATTTCTCAAAAGATTTTGAGAACCATTACTTACAGCTTGATCTCATTTGGTTTTAAAATGATAATATATATACTTGTGTGCTAATAAAAAAGTCAGGAAAGATATGAATCATATTATTAACAGTGATGTACTTTAGGTAGAGAAGATTATTGGGGATTTTTACCTTATCTGTTATGAATCTGTATCATTGGAATGTTTTGGTAATAAGCATGAGGTGCTTTTATGAGGAAAATAAAACAATTATTTCTAAATTCATTAAAATTATGTGTTATACTTTTATAATTATAATGCCATTTTCTATATGTTTATAATTTCATAATTATATTTTCATAATTATACTTTTATAATCATTACTATACTTATATCATTATTCTTATATTTGTAGCTTTCATTCCATTCTGTGAGTTAATGCTCTTATTTCTATTTTAATAATTTTTGGCACTGTCATTGAGCAGAAAATGCACTTGAATAATTTCAGCTCATAAAAAGTGGTGACTCATAAAACTCAATCATGCCACATGTGGTTAATATATATCCATATACAGATAATACAGCATGTGTGTATGTATGTATGCACTATGTATGTGCATATGATTAGAATATTTTTCAACTGTTTCATATATAACTGGCAGGGGACTTCCAATGGACACAAAAATATTCTAAAAATTGCTGCTGCATGCTTTATGATCTTTTTAAGTACTGCCTTGTCATGGTGATATAAAAATTTACTACCATTCTGTCTAGAGTTCACCCAGCCTATGAACACAGAGTCAAGCTATTGAAATAGTCATTCTTTAGGGTCAATTTCAATCTTTGCTTTCCTTTTAATGATTAAGACAATTTCATTGCCACCTATGCTTCTTATTTACACAAAGGTTCCTCAGAAGACCTCAAGAGCCAATCATCCAATCTGAAGGCAGGGATAAATGATCTATTTTATTTTCTTGAAGAGTTCTAAGGCAGAAACTAACACACTGGGGGAGTTGCAGAGCTGTTAGGTCATTTCACAGAGAAAGTACTATATTCTTTTGCATGTTTCCTTTTTCCTTCTACAAAAATGATGATTCATACATAATTGAAGGAATGTCATTTCAATACTATAGCTAGAATTTTGAAAATCTCAAACAGCTTGTATATTTTCAGTAGACTACTAATTCTTTTTTAAAATTTCTGGGTGTGGGGGAGGAATGAGAAATTTGGCTTTTCCATTTATGAATGTTCTTGAAAAGAACAACTCTCTATTTACCATACCAGATGGAGGAATAACAGCACACTGAAGTTATTGGCAAAGAAGGAAGTAGAATATTGTAAATCATTCCAAAGTGGAAGCACATGGGTGAATCCCTAGGGAATTAGCCAAGACCATGTTATAGAAGAAAGTGGAACCAGGATTATTTATAAGTTGCATTATCAGTAGATTTAAAAAAGGCAGGTATTCAAAGACAAAAAGAAATGTGTAAAAGATTAATATTGCAAAGAACAATACAAACTGAACTGTGTCCTTTTAATAGCTTAGAAACCTAGACAAAAACTACATATATTTGAAAATACCTGTGTTGAAACTGAATTCACTATTGCCATCCTCCTTACTAATGCAAAAATATAGTGAATTCCTCTTCACAAAGAATACAACAGTTTATTGACAGCATCATAATGAAAGTGGCTTGCTATACACTCTGGGGTAAAGAAAAGAGGTTTGTCTTACTTTATCTTCAAACTGACCTCTTTTTAAAATAATAAGCTTTTTATCACTGGTCAATGAAGTATTTCCAAATAATTGTCTATACTGTATCATGAGAGACAATAATAAACATAACCACTAGTATCAGTTAATGTAGCTAAATGTAACCTGAGAAATTAATAAGCATTAGAACAGGAAAAAAGAAACTGGTAATGTCAAAATTTTCATTTTGGAATGAGTTGTCGGAAGTTCAAAAAGATAAGGAATTTGCCTGAGTTCACATAGCTAATAAATAATAGATCTGGAGTTTAAATCTATATCTGTTTGATTCTAATGCTTACATGTTCTATAACCATGGTACTTTGCCTTTCCCATGGAACTGTTAAAAAAATTTTTTTTCCAGAAAATTGCAAAAGTGTTTTCTATGCTGTAGGAGAATGAAATTCCATTACCATTTTTGTTCTGTCATATTTTGGACATTTTAAAATTAGTTTTTCTAATGGTATTTTTTAAATTTGTTTTTTATTAACATATAATGTATTACTTGCCCCAGGGGTACAGGTCTGTGAATCATAAGGCTCACACATTTCACAGCACTCACCACAGCACATACCCTCCCCAATGTCCAAAACACAACCACCCACTCCCTACCCCCCCACCCCTCAGCACCCTCATTTTGTTTTGTGAAATTAAGAGTTTCTTATGATTTCTGTCCCTCCCAATCCCATCTTGTTTCATTTTTTTCCTTCCCCACCCCCCAACCCCCCCACCCTGCTTCTCAAATTCCTCATATCAGAGAGATCATGTGATAATTGTCTTTCTCTGACTGACTTATTTGACTCAGCCTAAAGCCTCTAGTTCTACCCATGTCATTACAAATGGCAAGATTTCATTTCTTTTGATGGCTGCATAATATTCCATTACATACACACACACACACACACACACACACACACACACACACACACTCTACATCTTCTTTATCCATTCATCTGTTGATGGACATCTAGGTTCTTTCCATAGTTTGGCTATTGTGGACATTGCTGCTATAAACATTTGGGTGCACGTGCCCTTTGGATCACTACATTTGTATTCTTAGGGTAAATACCCAGTAGTACGATTGTTGGGTCATAGGGTAGCTCTATTTTCAACTTTTTGAGGAACCTCCATGCTGTTTTCCAGAGTGATTACACCAGCTTGCATTCCCATCAACAGCGTAGGAGGGTTACCCTTTCTTTACATCCTCACCAGCATCTGTCCTTTCCTGACTTGTTAATTTTAACCATTCTGACTGGTGTTAGAATTGTGGTTTTGATTTGTATTTCCCTGATGCCAAGTGATGTGGAGTACCTTTTCATGTGTCTGTTGGCCTTCTGGATGTCTTCTTTACAGAAATGTCTGTTCATGTCTTCTGCCCATTTCTTGATTGGATTATTTGTTCTTTGGGTGTTGAGTTTGAGAAATTCTTTATAGATTTTGGATACCTTGGATCCCTTTATCCGATATGTCATTTGCAAATATCTTCTCCCATTCTGTCCATTGTCTTTTGGTTTTGTTGACTATTTCCTTTGCTGTGCAAAAGTTTTGATCTTGATGAAGTCCCAATAGTTCATTTTTGCCCTTGCTTCCCTTGCCTTTGGCAATGTTTCTAGGAAGGAGTTGCTGAAGCTGAGGTTGAACAGGTTGCTGTCTGTGTTCTCCTCAAGGTTTTTGATGGATTTCTATCTCACATTGAGGTCTTCTATTCATTTAGAGTCTATTTTTGTGTGTGGTGTAGGGAAATGGTCCAGTTTCATTCTACTGCACATGGCTGCCCAATTTTCCTAATATCATTTGTTGAAAAGACTGTCTTTTTTCCATCGGACATTCTTTCCTGCTTTGTTGAAGATTAGTTGACCATAGAGTTGAGGGTCTATTTCTGGGTTCTCTATTCTATTCCATTGATCTATGTGTCTGTTTTTGTGCCAGTACCATATTGTCTTCATGATTGCAGTTTTATAATAGAGCTTGCAGTCTGGAATTGTGTTGCCACCAACTTTGGTTTTCTTTTTCAACATTCCTCTGGCTATTCAGGGTCTTTCCTGGTTCCATAGAAATTTTAGGATTATCTGTTCTATTTCTTTGAAAAAAAATTGTACGGTATTTTGATAAGAATTGCATTAAACGTGTAGATTGTTTTAGGTAGCATAGACATTTTCACAATATTTGTTCTTCCAATCCAGGAGCATGGAACATTTTTCCATTTCTTTGTGTCTTCCTCAATTTCTTTCATGAGTACTTTGTAGTTTTCTGAGTACAGATTCTTAGCCTCTTTGGTTAGGTTTATTCCTAGGTATCTTATGGTTTGGGGTTCAAATTGTAAATGGGATTGACTCCTTAATTTCACTTTCTTCTGTCTTGCTGATGGTGTATAGAAATGCAATTTATGTCTGTGCATTGATTTTATATCCTGAAACTTTAATGAATTCCTGTATAAGTTCTAGCAGTTTTGGAGTAGAGTTTTTGGGTTTTCTCCATAAAGTATCATATCATCTGCAAAGAGTGAGAGTTTGACTTCTTTGCCAATTCAGATTCCATTTATTTCTTTTTGTTGTCTGATTGCTGAGGCTAGGACTTCTAGTACTATGTTGAATAGCAGTGGTGATAGTTTGCCCATTTAGAATGATATTTGCTGTGGGTTTTTCATAGATGGCTTTGATTATATTAAGGTACATACCCTCTATCTCTACTCACTGAAGATTTTTGATCATGAAAGGAAGCTGTACTTTGTCAAATGCTTTTTCAGCATCTATTAAGAGTAACATGGTTCTTGTTCTTTCTTTTATTAATCTATTGTATCACAATGATTGATTTGTAAATGTTGAATCAACCTTGAAGCTCAGGAATAAATCCCACTTTGTCATGGTGAATAATCCTTTTAATGTACTGTTGGATCTTATTGACTAGCATTTTGGTGAGAATTTTTGCATTCATGTTCACTAAGGATACTGGCCTGTAGTTCTCCTTTTTGATGGGGTCTTTGCCTGGTTTGGGGATCAAGGTAATGCTGGCCTCATAAAATGAGTTTGGAAGTTTTCCCTCCATTTCTATTTTTTGAACAATTTCATGAGAATAGATATTAATTCTTCTTTAAATGTTTGGTAGAATTCCCCTGTGAAGCTGTCTGCCCTCAGCCTCTTGTTTTTTGGGAGATTTTTGATGACTGGTTCAATCTCCTTACTGGTTATGGGTATGTTCTTTTTTTCTATTTCTTCCTTGTTCCGTTGTGGTAGTTTATATGTCTCTAGGAATTCATCCATTTCTTCCAGATTGTCAAATTTACTGGCATATAGTTGCTCATAATATGTTTTTATAATTGTTTGTATTTCTTTGGTGTTGGTTGTGAGCTCTCCTCTTTCATTCATGATTTTATTTATTTGGGTCCTTTCTCTTTTCTTTTTGATAATTCTGGCCAGGGCTTATCAATCTTATTAATTCTTTCAAAGAACCAGCTCCTCATTTGATTGATTTGTTCTACTCTTCTTGATTTCTATTTCAGTGATTTCTGCTCTGATCTTTATGATATCTCTTCTCCTGCTGGGTTTAGGCTTTCTTTGCTGTTCTTTCTCCAGCTCCTTTAGGTGTAGTGTTACGTTGTGTACTTGAGACCTTTCTTGTTTCTTGAGAAAGGCTTGTATTGCTATACATTTTCCTCTCAGGACCCCCTTTGCTGTGTCTCAAAGATTTCGAACAGTTGTGTTTTTATTTTCATTTGTCTCCATGAATTTTTAAATTCTTATTTAATTTCATGGTTGACCCATTCATTCTTTAGTATGATGCTCTTTAGCCTCCATGTATTTGAGTTCTTTCCAACTTTCCTATTGTAATTGAGTTGTAGCTTCACAGCATTGTGGTCTGAAAATATGCAGGGAATGATCCCAATCTTTTGGTACCAGTTGAAACCTGATTTGTGACCCAGGATGTGATCTATTCTGGAGAATGTTCCATGTGCACTAGCGAAGAATGTGTATTCTGTTACTTTGGGATGGAATGTTCTGAATATATCTGTGATGTCCATCTGGTCTAGTGTGCCATTTAAAGCCTTTTTATTTTCTTGTTGATCTTTTGTTTGGATGATCTGTCCATGTCCATTTCAGTGAGGGGGGTGTTTAATGTTCCCTCTATTATTGTATTATTGTCAATGTGTTTCTTTGATTTTGCTATTAATTAGTTTATATAATTGGCTGCTTCCATGAGGGCCATAGATATTTAATATTGTTAGATCTTCTTGTTGGACAGACCCTTTACATATGATATAGTGTTCTTCCTCATCTCTTATTATAGTCTTTGGCTTAAAATCTAATTTATCTGATATAAGGATTGCCATCAGCTTTATTTCATTTCCCATTAGCATGGTAAATTGTTTTCCACCCCCTCACTTTCAATCTGGAGGTGTCTTTGTGTCTAAAATGAGTTTCTTGTAGACAGTATATCGATGGGTCTTGTTTTTTTTTTTTTTTTCTTTTAATTCATTCAGATACCCTGTGTCATTGATTGTCTTATATGTATACAAAAATAAGGGTAAACATGATGAAGGGATGGAATATGACTAATTCCATGACTTATTTAATCTTATTTAAATAAAAATTTTAAAAGATTCTAAAAAAGGAGTTGATAAGATAAATTGGCTGGAAAAAGAAAAAAAAAGAGGAGAGAATGTGATTAGGCTGGAGACTAGAACATAGACATGTGCTAGATTTAGGGTATATTTTTATCTATTAGAAGAAATTGTTTCACAGAATTTTAAAGAAAATAAAAACCCTATGTGTATGTAGAAATTAGGTGAAATACAATGAAGGGATAAAATACAGCTATAACAATGAAAATTTAAAAATACTTTTTAAATGTATTATTAAGATAAAATAGTTTAAAAATGTTAAAGAAGGAAAGAGAAAAAGCTAAAAAATAGAATAAGAAAAAAATAAAATTTAAAAAAATTTAACTTTGGGGGCGCCTGGGTGGCTCAGTGGGTTAAGCCGCTGCCTTCGGCTCAGGTCATGATCTCAGGGTCCTGGGATCGAGTCCCGCATTGGGCTCTCTGCTTAGCGGGGAGCCTGCTTCCCTCTCTCTCTCTCTTTCTCTCTCTCTGCCTGCCTCTCCATCTACTTGTGATGTCTCTCTGTCAAATAAATAAATAAACTCTTAAAAAAAAAAATTTAACTTTGGAAGACTGAAGGGTTATGGGGAAAAAGCCACTAATTCTATGTGTTGCTTTCCCCTGACTCTGGAGTCCCACAGTTCTTATTGATTGATGAACTTAGTCTTGGCTGGATGTTCTTCTTGATCTTCTGGGAGAAAGGCCTGTTACAGCGATTCTCAAATGTCTTTGCCCAAGGCAGAATTGCACCACCCTTGCCAGGCACCAAGCTAAGTAATCTGCTTGGGTTCACTCTCAGGAGCTTTTGTTCCCTGAATACTTTCTGTAGAGCTGTGGAGGATGGGAGTGAAAATGGTGGCCTCCCAATATCCAGTCCAGATGAGCTGAGAGTTCAAGGACACTCTCCTCAGTGCAGCCTCAGAGAAAAACAGTCAATCTCTCCCATCTCTGTGGTCTCTGACCGCACTCATGTTCACCCTGCCTGTGACCAAGCATTTCTATCTCTTGCACACAGCCCCATTTGGAGTCTCCAGACCCAGCAGATTCCTGTCACAGCCTCCTATGCCACTCTTTCTGAAGGAGGAAGAAGGAGGTATCTCTGGATCTGCCACTTCTGGAGTCTCTGCTCGAAAAGCAGTGGATTGACTATGCCTTGGATCATGGTTTAAGGTAACCCATAGCTGAGAGCTCACTCCTCAGCTCTGTCTCTGTAGCCTGCTTCCCTGCTCTAATACCTGACAGCTCTGCCACACTCAGATACCCCCGGTCTTTCTCTGTGGTCCTGGGACCACAGTATCCCAGTGAGGGCTCCACCCCTTCTTAGCCTCTGGAGTGATGTCCCTCAGTAAAGCAGACTTCTACAAGTTCTGATTTTTGTGCTCTGCTGTTCCACCAGTTGCTGGAAGCCAGTCCCTCCCCCCACAGTTTATCATCCTGTTGCTTCGGGTTCACATCTCCACACATCCTACCTTCAAGAAAGTGGTCAATTTTCTGCTCCTAGAATAGCTACTCTTCATCTCTTCTATCTCCTGTTGAGTTTTTAGGTGTTCAGGATGGTTTGATAACTATCTAGCTGAACTGGGACTTAATGATATTTCAGTCGGCTACTCCTCCACCATCTTGCTTCCTCTCCTCTTTAATGGTATTTTAAAATATGTAGTTATTTATCTTCTACTTAATAGCAAAATAGATTTAAATCAACTTAAAATATAAAAACAACTAAAATTAAAATGACAAGTTCTGTCTTAAGCAAATTTTTTCCTATTATTTCTTTGTAAAGTTTATCCTGGTAATAAAAACTTACAATTTGTTTACAGAATACAGTATTCAGTGATTGCTGAGCTCACTATGTATTAAATGAAGAGTTCACTAAATATAAACTAATCACCTGAAAATACTGATCATAATTAAATGTTGTTGGAATAAGGAGATAGGTTTCCCAGACTGCATAAGAGATATTGAATTTCTTACCCCTAATTTTCTCAAATCCTTCATTTATTTTATGGAATCCTACTCCTACTCACTCATAGCAGTTTCTTTGAGTTATCTTTTACCCTTTATATTTATTTGCTAATTTTTCTAGTTTCTTTAATCATTAAAAACAAATTTTTTCCTCTAATCATGAACATAGCTATAACAAATGCTTTAAAACTTCTCTGTATGATTTCAACAATCTTGTATTTTGATATTAATTTCCATTGAAGTTCAAATTTCATACTATCCCCAGACATTGTGAATATTATGTTGTGAAAATTCTACATTCTATTATATTCCCCTAAAAAGTATTGATTTTTGTAGCTCTTTTAGCAGTCAATTAATTTTGTTGGAATCAAATTGCAAACTCTATCTTGGATAGAAGCTCAAATCTCATTTTGGTGCTTTCACTTTTGCCCCAGGTTGCTTGAAGTCTACCCCACAAATGCATGGTTCAAAAGCCAGTCAGAAATGTGAGTGTACTTTCTACCCAGAAATTAAGGCCCCCTATCTGTGACTACAGTTTTTCTGGGATTTTTTCCCCCTCATTTTCCAATAGTTGTGATTGCCTGAACGACTGTGGGCTTTGTATCAGAGAGTTAGCTACCCCATATGGCATAGACTGGAATCCTTTAGACTAAAAACTTCAAAATTAAGAAATTCTCCCTATGCCTTCCCTTTATTCAAGTATTGATTTCTCTACTAAATTTCCTTGCTTTTTGTTTCCATCCAGTGCCTTTGATATTTTATTTGGCTTTTTTTTTTCTTATCTGGGGACAAATTTCTATATTTTAACCTTACTTTATTTGTATCAGTTCTATAGCATATTAACATAATTATTGGATTACAAGTAATAGAAATACAACTCAGTCTATCTTAAACAAAACAGGAGTATATGGCTCCTAGCACTGACATATTTAGAATTAACTTCCAGAATAGCTGATTAAGATTCTCAAGCAGTATCACCAGGAATTTGTGGGTTTTTTACACACATTATATCTTGGTTCTGATTCATCTTCATAGGCTTTCTTCTGGAGACCTCCTTCCCCATATTGTTTCCAAAACTCCTGACTTACACAATACTAAATTAAAGACCTCCGCAGAAAGACTAATACCCATGGGTTCCAGGTGAGTCTTGGAATCAACTTCTGTGTTTTTGGTTGATGACCTATTCCTAAACTAATCCCAGGGACTGTGGTTGACCCTTTGGTCATGTGTTTACCCCTGGAACTGGCTTTGAGTTCAATTCTATCTAAGATACAGAGCCTGTGAATACAGAACAGTGTTTCCCTAAAGGAAAATCAGATGATAATACTAAACAGAAGAGAGAATGTTAAAACAACAGAATCTCTCTATTGGCACAGATAGAAAGAGAAATCATGCCAAATTGAGAAAAGGGAAATAACCAGTAACAGATGTGACAATGGTAGGTTCTTGTTCATTGTCAGCTTTCTCCTTAGTCCTCTTAGGAACCAAGTCTGAACCCTTCCCTTGAGTACATTCCATTTTTTGACTCTTTTCATTAGAGTTCTGATCTCCCTTCCCTTTGCCAATAGAAACAGGGATTTAGCTCAGTTTCATTTTACCAATATAATCAATCAATTTTTCCCTATGCTGCAGCACAACAGCTAGGGACATACACCCAGCAAAACTTGTCCTTTTCTAAGGATTCTGAACAGGCACAGTACCTTTGTTGTCAACAGTGACCATGATGCACTAAGAAAATACAACAAGGGCGCCTGGGTGGCTCAGTGGGTTAAAGCCTCTGCCTTTGGCTCAGGTCATGATCCCAGGGTCCTGGGATTAAGCCCCACATCAGATCTTCTGCTCAGCAGGGAGCCTGCTTCCCCCTCTCTCTTTCTCTCTACCTGCTTGTGATCTCTCTCTCTCTGTGTCAAATAAATAGATAATATATTAAAAAATACAACAAAATCTCTATATAAATTTTTAAAAATCAGCAATACAAATATTTTATAAATAGGGATAGTTTAAAAAAGAACTAGTGCATGACAACTGGGTGGCTCAGTTGGTTGAGTGTCCAACCCTTGATTTTGGCTCAGGTCATGATCTCAAGGTCATGGGATAGAGCCCCTTGACAGGTTCCTCACTCAGTGGGGAATCCGCTTAAGAGTCTCTCCCAATATCCTTCCCCCACTCCCTCCCTCTCTAAAATAGATAAATAAATTTAAGAAAAAGGACTAGTCTTTTGGGTTACAAGATGATTTTTATTCTTCATGTGATTCTTAAAGATATGTAAAGAGTGAATAATTTTACTAGTATGGGGTAAAAAATAAACTCTCTTTTATTTTAATGTGCACATTATAATGGTTCTCAATCTTCAACTAGTCACCATGGAGTCTGTTACTTCACTCAGGTTGATCTTTCCTGGGTATTGTACATTTAAAAGGTATCCTTGTAATATTCATGAATTCCAGTGAGTGAATTCAATTCTCATACTATTATTGTTTCTTTTCTCTCTGTTAATCATTTCTATGAGGAGAGATCCTTTAATTATTTTTACTGTTTTTTGAAAGTGTTTTCTTTTCTTTTATTTGGAGAGAGCTACTTCATATCCCTACATTCGTCTCCAGAAGACTGTTCAAACCCTCAGCCTTTTAATCTCCTTTTTACTTTTTGTCATAGTCTGTTATAGAGAGAAGCCCAATGTAGCAAGAAAAGAGGCTGGTTCTTATTTTTCTACTGTAAGAATTTGTCTATTAAATAGAACATTCCCTCTAGATTTTATATTAGAAATTTTTTTTTTTTCACTGCCAGATGCTTCTTGTATAAATAGAGGCAGAACTCCAAAGCAAGAACTGGGAACTGGAGTCTGATGTCTCATTCACAGACCTTCTGATAGACATATTTTTTGCTCTTCCTATAAACAATATCATCACCCTGTAAGAACCATTGGTGCCATACTCCACCATCTCAATTTGCCTATACCATTTAGTCAGAACATTGAGCAAAAGAGGTTTACATTGTCATTGGGCCAGACATATAAGGCCAAAGTATAAACTCATTTTCAAAAGGAGGGTTACTTTAACCATTCACAAAAAGAAATAAACTATAGCAGAAGTTTTTTCCCACTTATCCATGTATCATCAAATGAGAATTAGCAGAACTCTGCCAAATGGCATATATAGCATTTGTGTGTGTGTGTGTACATGTGTATGTTTTTCCAGTCATCCATACACTCATATAGATTGATATGTTTATATAATATATATTCTATTACTCTGTGCTTAGTAACAGCATTTACAAAGTCTTGTATCAGCCACTTATTCATTTTCCCTGAGAGTAGTGTTAATTGCTCTATTATACTAATGGTTTATATATATATCCCAACTTTCAAATGAGCTTCATTTAAAGTTGGCAATGCTAGTCTACACCTGCAAAAAGGTGAGTATTTTTATCCTAGCTTGGGAGTAGAGGAGGCTGTTTCTCATCACTTGGCATATGCCTAAAGAATAATATTTTTGTTTGCTTTGATTATTATGCAAAGCCACAAGGCAGATTTTGTATTAAAAGAAATTTGCTAAAGAACTTTAGGGAAAAATCATGGCTCTTACAAAGTAACCACATGTTGGACAGGTGTTGTGCTCGCTTCGGCAGCACATATACATGTTGGACAGGTGTTTATTTAAAACATTCGTTTGAATACATATGAGGTAGAGAGAATAGGATTACAGATCTATCCTGCTTGTAAATTCATCATTCCATTATTTAAATAATATTTGCCAATCTGAAAAATACACTAATTTTTGCCTTTATCAAGCAATTTTATCTTATCTATCACCATCATCTATTATTTATTATCTATCATATATCTATCTATCATCCATCTATCTATCTATCATCTATCTATTGTACAAGTGAGGTGATTTATTAACCCAGCATTTTTTCTAATGTTTCTTGTTGGCATTTGCCGCCTCTCTGGTGATTTTGTCTAGATCTCTGTCCCTCAGATGTCAGTTTGCCACCCCCATATCCATCGTTTCCTGTCATTTTCAACCCCTCTAGGGCGGAGTGCCATGCAGGCCACACTCCTGGAGCCTCTGCTGAAATTGTTAGAATGACCCTATTTCTGACATCCCCCACAGGTCTTGGTCAAGGAGCTGACCACAGTGCCACCTTGGTGGTACAGGTGCTGTGTTGTGGAAGAAGCTCCTTTGTAGAACTGGTTCTCATTGTAAGCCAGTTTGACAGTATCTACCCATTCAGGGACTTCCAGCTTCCGAGCCTTTTTGAGGAAGGTTGCCAGAGCTCTGACAAACACCTGCTGGTTCATGTCTTTTACAGTAACTCTGGGCATCATGTGGCCTCTGTATTGCCAGCCAGGGGAAAGGCCAAGCTGTTTTATTAATGTAGACTATATTTTCTTGCTTTGTGTAACATGCATAGACAGCATTCAGCTATTTATAAGTAATCTCATTCTCACACTTAATTTGAATACCATAAATTGATGATTTAGAGATATGTGGGGTAACCGAATTCCAGAGCACAACTTGTGACAGTTAAAATATGGTGTAGTAGCAATCTCCACTGATCTAAGACGAAACAGTATTAATGATGTGGAAGGCTTTCAACCATCCTGTGAATTTCAATGTGATATTTTTATTTCCCACCTCAACACTAAGGTCATTTTAAAGCTCTTGATCAACATGTAAGCTCCTTGAGGGCAGGGGCCTTGTCCAACTTGCACATGTCTGTATACAAAGTCCTTAGGATGCTACCTGGTTCAATACATACCTGCTTAATAAGTAAGTGAGTGCATGAAAAAGAAAATCTAAATATTTATCTAGAATTTCAGGGTATGTGTGTGCATGAATATGTGCATGCATGTGTGTGTTTGAAAGAGAGAAAGACAAAGAGAAACTGAGTATTCACCAAGACACCATTTTTTTAACATTAAAAACTATTCTGTCCTTAAAAGTTCAGTGAAATCTTTCCTTTTATAAGAATTGTTGAGTTGATGATTTGGAATGATAAATTCTGATTGTGTTTCTTTCTTGAATAGTTGTATCTTCAGAGAGTTTGCATCAACAGTGTATATTGAAAATCTGCTCTGTGGAGATGTCTCAGATGTCTCAGGGACTCTGAGACGGACTAGGGATATAAGGTGGAAAAGTTTATATGTTTATCTCGTTATTTTCATAGTATGATAAATAAATGTTGTCTTAAATTAACTGCTTCAGCAAGTAGTAATATTTTAAGGTATTTCCTAAGGAGTTTTAAAAAAAGAAAACAGTCACTAGAGTGAGAAGCATTGTTATTAGATTCAGTTAGTTCTTTTCCATTACAATAGTTTAGATTTCTTTTTCAGGTCTCCAAACAATTAACAAGATAATAGGTGAGACAGAAGAAATGTTGACCCCTTGATTTCATCCCCACTGTTTGTCTTAATGTTTTCATGAGTTACTCAGTATGACTGTTGAGATAAATCAAGATACATAAAAGTGTCTCCTTTCTGTGTATAAAACCAGCCAATGCAATGAATAAAATGGGTGTACTTAGGAAAAGAAATCAAGAAATACTTTTTATTGTGACAATAACTGCAAGATAGCAGAACTTGCTAAAAACCAACATAGATTTGTTTTTTCAATCAAGCTGCCTAGATAAGTAATGATTCAAACTTAGAAGAGCTTCTGTGCTATGCTGGTCTGAATGGAGAAAATAGATGCACAGATCATAAATTAATGCCTGGAAACAGACCATGAACTTTTGCCAGCAACAGCTAATTTGCAACAATGGGGGCTTGGTGAAAATGACAGTTTCTGTTGGCATGGGGAGGCAAGCAGAGCCATTTGAGAGGATGGAGAGCATTGTGCCTGCCAATTGATGTTGGCAGGGGATTGTCAACCCACTGAGTACCAGGACTCATCAGCATATTTAATGTTATGAGCACAGACATTGTCTTTAAAAACATAAGCCATGAGAGGGCAATGTGGGCTGCAGACTGCAGAGAATAGCATTTCAGGCAGGTGGATGGCACAAACACTAATTCAAGTTGTGGCAAGTGGGAAATAGAAATACAAAGGGGTCAGATACAAGGAGAAAGAGGTGAAAAGCCCAAAGTAAAAACTAAAAGTAACAAATGTTCAATGCGCAAAAGAGAAAAAGACAAATAATAGAAATTGCAGAAAAGCACAAAGGGAATAAAAGTTATTCTACCACTATCACCATGAATAGTACTATTAAAACTTTATTGTAAGATTCAGTGTTTTTAGCTCAAGAACTTAAAATAACTTTCAAAAGTGGCATTAAGAGTTATATTGGACAGATCTATTATAATGAAGATAATATTAACGTTCCCCACATGTCTTATATTATGAGCTAATGTATAAGTTAGAATAGATTCAGCCTACTAGAACTATCAAAAATGTTATGGAAACCTTCTACTAATTTATAATCTTACCTACATGACAGCAAACGTATTTTGAGAAGAGTTGCCCATGTGTATATATTGATAGAAATTAATGAGACTATAAGCCAGTTATAATTACATTACATCCCTCTGTTTCAAAATACTTGTGAATAGGTGTTCTATGTCACAAGATAATCTTTCAGTTGTTCAGTAAACAATCTTACAAACTTTTATATATGTCATACTTTTCATTCAGTATTGAATATATAAGTAATAATATGTAAGCAGCTATACTGGAATAAAATCACAAAGCAATAACTGATGAGTTTTCATACTTTGGGTTCCTGCAATTCCTTTACCTATTGAAGTGACAATTTTTTCCTAGAAAAACTATACTTGTGGAACCAGTGATCCCCATCTGCCCCACAAATTTTCCATTCTCAAATCCAGAAACGGTGAGGATACTCTTTCTAAGGAGAGGTGAAAAGAGGTTAGAGAAAGTAAAAGTGGACTCTGGGGGCTTTGCAGAAGTGGAATGAGATTCTGCAGTGTAACAGGATACCTGATTGGGATGCTGAAAGAAGGTTGGAGTGGGAGCTGATCTTTCCACATTCTTTGCATCCCAAAATATCATGGGAAAACACACACACACACACACACACACACATATACACACAAATTTTCCAATAGATCCAACAAAGTTTCAGGCTTTAGGTAAGAGAAAGAAGCTATTGAGAGGCTCAAGGATATGATGAGGGTGAACTACAACAACAGCAAATATAAATACTAAATTGAACAAGTGTCTTACATCTTCGGAACAGACTCCTGGACTCTGGAAGGGGAGAGGATGGCCTCAGGTCTACCGACCCTGCACCAAAACTGACTGCATAATGGTTAAATTATGGGGGTTTGGTCATCAAGTAGAATAGAGCTTGAATTTTTTTTTTTTTAAATCCAGTTACAAAGTAGAAAAAATAACTTCAGTTGCTCCCTTGGGTATCCAAACTCAACAAACCTGTATACTTCTAGGGTATTTTAAAGTTGATACTTACATTCTTAATTAACCTTACAATAACTATATTGTGGGTATTATTAGTCCCTGCTTCTTAATCATTCATCATTAAAACTGTATTAAGGCTATTAAGTGCCTAAATCTGTATTAGCTTCCAGATATTTCCTGTAATACTAGATTCTTGTGCCTTACCCAACATCTACTGGGCTCAAATTAACACTAATAATTTTAATGTCAACATTCTAGATGGTGGAATCTGACAGCTACTTACATTTCAGCATGTAGATACCTCACGTGCATGCAGATGCAATCTGGAAATGTGGGGTTATTTTATGGAGTGATTAGTGGGGCTTGGGAGCTAGTAGATAAAAGTTCTACATGGAGTAAACAATTCTGAAAAACAGTCTGTAGGGTTTTAGAATCTCTTGGAATTTACTGAACCTCAATTGTACATAGCAGTGACCAGACTCTTTCTTTATGTCATTCTCCCCAGTTCCTCAACCTATTCCTTCCCAAATAAAATATCCATACACAAGTGTGGTATATGATGATGTTTGTATATATGTTGGAAGGAGAGAGACTATGGCACTAATTTAACAAACCCAATATAATGCATGGTCTCAGGAGGCTAATGGTTTGTGAAAAAAATCTTCAAGGTGTATATTAGAGAAGTTTAGACACCTTTTTTAATTTAAATTCAGTTAGCCAAGGTATAGTACATCGTTACATAATGTTCAATGTTTCATTGGTTGTTCAATGTTCAATGATTCATTAGAGTATATCACCCAGTGCTCATCACAGACACTGTTTTTGAGGCTAAATAACTATTGAGAGGTATAGCCAGAATTGGAACATTCTCAAAATATGTTCTTTCCAATATAAAATGGAAATAACCTATGATGGTATTGCTTATGTTGCAGTGTTTTTTGTTTTTGTTTTTCTTAAAGATTATTTATTTATTTATTTGAGAGAGAAAGTGTATAATTTGGGGAACAGAACACAGGGGAAGGGAGAGAGAAAGGGAAAAGAATCTCAAGCAGACTCCATGCTAAGCTCAGAGTCCCTTGCAGGACCCTGAGATCATGACCTGAGTGGAAAACAAGAGTTGGAAGTTTAACCTACTGAGCCACTGAGATGCCCCTATTGCAGTAGCGTTAAAATTTTCCTTATTAAGTATATTTCCTTCAAAATAGGAAGTGAAGCTGATGGGATATAATATCAAATGATTTAGGTTGAGATGTTTGGTAGTGGGTTCCAAGGAAGGAAGTTTGGATCAAGAGACTCAGTAAGAGGGTCTTGGAAAATAAGAACAAAAATAAATTCTGCTCAATTTGCAGAAGAGATGAAGTAATGAAGAAAGACACCAAAAAATTCACATAAACAATTTAGACTTTCAAAAACAATTTCTTTCCATCTAAATAATAAAAATAGACACAAGATAAAATGGTGCTTGAAACTACAAAATTAATTAGTCTTAAGATCTCTACTAGAACTTCGGTGGTATGGCTATGTATTCCATTGCTTCTGCCGAAAATTTATAGACAACTTACTAGGGATTGTAAAGAAAAATATTTTCCAAAATTAATACATCTATCTTTAGTTTACATATTTGAATTCCAACATAATTAACAACACATGATGATATTTTAAAATGTAAGCACTATCCATGTCATTTTCCTTCAAAGATTCATTTTTATCATTATTGAAGTATAGTTACCACACAATATTATATTAGTTTCAGGTATAAAACATAGAGTTTGAAAATTCTATACATTACTTAATGCTTACCATGGTAAGTGTAGTCACCATCTGTCACCATACAATGTTATTACAATATTATCAAATATAAGGCCTGTGCTGTACTTTTCATTCCTGTGACTTATTTATTTTATAACTGGCAGTATGTGCCTCTTAATCCCCTTACCCTGTTTTGCCCATTCCCTAGCTCCTTCCCCTTTGGCAACTACCAATTTGTTCTTTATATCTATGAGTCTGTTTCTGTTTTGTTTGTTCATCTATTTGCTTTTTAGATTCTACTTGTAAGTGAAATCCTATGATATCTTTCTTTCTATATCTGACTTATTTCAATTAGCATAATATACTCTCAGTCCATCCACATTGTTGCAGATGGTTCAATCTCATTTTTTTGTAAGACTGAATAATATCCATTGAATATATCCTACATCTTCTTTATCTATTCATCCATCAATTGATCCTTAGGTTGCTCCCATCTCTTGGCTGTTGTAAACAATGTTGCAATAAATACAGGATGCATATATCTTTTCAAATTAATGTTTTGGTTTCCTTTGGATATATATCCAATTGTGGAATGCCTGAATCATATGGTATTCCTATTTTTAATTTTTTGAGGAAACTTCATACTGTTTTCCACAGTGATGGCACCAATTTACATTCCCACCAATAGAACACAAGGGATACCTTTTCTCCATATCCTCACCAGTGCTTATTTCTTGTCTTTTTTTATATTGGCCATTCTGAGGGGTGTGAGGTGGTATTTACTATGATTTTGATTTACATTTCCCTGTTGATTAGTGATGTTGAGCATCTTTGTGTGTGTGTGTTGGCCTTCTGTATGTTTTCTTTGGTAAACTATCTTTTCAGGTCCTCTATCCATGATTTTATTGGACTTTTGTTGTTGTTCTGTTGTTGAGTTGTATAACTTCTTGGGTTTGTCATATATGGCCTTCGTTATGTTGATGTATGTTCCCTCTAAATCCTTTTTGTTGAGAGTTTTTATCATGAACAAATTTATTTTGTCAAATGGTTTTACTGCATCTGTTGAGATAATCATGTGGTATTTATACATCCTCTTGTAAATGTGATGTTTACATTGATTTGTTAACAATGAACTGCCTTGTATGCCAGGAATAAATCCTACTTGATTGTGGTCAGTTGTCCTTTTAACATATTGTTGAAAGTGGTTTGCTAATATTTTGCAGAGAATTTTTGTATCTATGTTAATCAAGGATATTGGCTTGTAGCTTTCTTTTTTGTCTCTTTTACTGATTTTATCAGAGTAACGCATGCCTCATAGAATAAATTAGAAGTTTTCCTTCTTTTATTTTGTTTTTATTCTTTTTTTTTTCATTTTTTTGAATAGTTTGAAAATAATGGGAATTAAATCTTCTATAAAAGTTTGGTAGAAATCACCTGTAAATCCAGCTGGTCTTGGATGTTTGTTCGCTGGGAGATTTTTGTTATCAATTCAATTTTATTACTAGTAATTAGTCTTTCTAAATTTTCTATTATTTGTAGTTCAATTTTGAAGAAATGTATATTCTTAGGAATTTACCCAGTGTTTCTAAGTTGTTTGATTAATTATAATTTTCATATAATCTTTCATAATAGTCTTTTATAATTCCTTGTATTTCTGTTATGTCAGCTATTATTTTTCTTCTTTCATTTCTGATTTTGCTTATTTGAATCCTCTTTCTCTCTCTTTTTTTTTGAGTTTGGCTAAAGGTTTATCAATTGTTGGTTTCTCTGATACTTTCTATTGTTTTTCTTTTTGTTCCTTATTTCATTTATTTATACTCTAATATTTATTATATCTTTCCATGTACTAACCTTGGGTTTTGCTTTTTTCCATTTAGGCATAAAGTATAGTTTGTTTACTTGAGATTTTTCTTATTTCTTCAAGTAGGCCTTTATTGCTATAAAGTTCTCTCTTAAAACTGCTTTAGCTCCATCACGAAGAATTTGAACCATTTTGTTTAAATTTTTATTTGCCTCCAGGTATTTTTTTTTGTTTCCTCTTTGATTTCTCCATCAACCCATTGGTTATTTAGTGGTATATTGTTTAGCCTTTATGTGTTTGTGTTTTTTCCAATTGTTCATTGTTATTGATTTCTAGTTTCATAACATTGTGATCAGAAAAGAGGCTTGGTATGATTTCAATCTTCTTAAATTTTTGAGACTTCTTTTTTAACCTATCATGTGGTCTATCCTGGAGAATGTTCCATGTGCACTTGAAAAAAATACGTATTTTTCTGTTTTGAGTGGAATGTTCTGTATGTATCTGGTAAGTCCATCTGGTCTAATGTGTCAGGCAAAACCACTTTTTTCTTATTGATTTTTTCTCTGGCTTATTTTTCCATTGATGTAAGTGGTATGTTAAAGGCCTCTACTATAATTATATTAGTGTCAATTTCTCCCTTTATATCTATTAATATCTGCTCTATGTATTTAGGTGTTCGATGTTGGGCACATATATTTTTACAGTTGTTATATTCTCTTGTTGGATTGATTCCTGTCTTATAGTGTTGTTCTTTGTCTCTTGCTATAGTCTTTGTTTTAGGGCCTATTTTGTCTAATATAAACATTGCTAAACCAACATTTTTTTTTAACTATCATGTGAATGGTATATATTTTTCCATCCCTTTACTTTTAGTTTGTATATATCTTTGGGTCTGAAGTGAGTCTCTTGTAGGCAGCATATAGGTGGGTCTCAATTTTTTTTATTTTTATTTTTTTTAAGATTTTTATTTATTTATTTGAGAGAGAGACAATGAGAGAGAGCATGAGAGACGAGAAGGTCAGAGGGAGAAGCAGACTCCCCATGGAGCTGGAGCCTGATACGGGACTCAATCCCGGGACTTCGGGACCGTGACCTGAGCAGAAGGCGGTCGCCCAACCAACTGAGCCACCCAGGTGCCCCAGGTGGGTCTCATTTTTTAATCCATTCAGTAACCCTTGTCTTTTGATTGGAGTATTTAGTCCATTTACCTTTAAAGTAATTATTGGTAGGTATGTACTTCTTGCATTTTGTTAATTGCTTTGTTGTTTTGTAGTTCTCTGTTCTTTTCTTTACTTGCTCTCTTTCCTTATGTTTTAATGGCTTTCTTTAGTGTTACATGTGGATTCATTTATCTTTATTTTCTGTGTATCTACTATAGGTTTTTGAGTTATGATCTGCAGTTTATATATAGTATTCTATGTGTATAACAGGTTGAGGATGCACAGTGTGGGGTATGATCCCTTGCTCCTCTATACTTGTGATGTCATTCCTGTCTATAGTTAGTCATGCCAGGGTTTTTGGATCCCTGCTGCTTCTCTACCCCTCCTACCCTTTTCAATGTGTCCTTCTCTGTACAAGTAGCTGTAGAAAATGTGTTCTTCCTGTCTTCAGGTTGTTTTCAGAGTTAGTTGCAATACATGTAGTTGTTGCCTCTGTGTGCCTTTTCATACTCAGAGTATTAGAGTCTTCTTATAAGCCTTGATTATCACAATTAAATGTCTGGTGGATATCATGAAGCTGTAGCTGGATGAATTCAAGTGCTCCTACCTGATTTCAGCCAGAACAGCCTGACTTTAATATGTTGCACTGGAACATAGAAACATTTTAATAAAATAATTAAACAATAAAAAATGAATTAAAATGATGATACTAACTGAAAGAAACATGTTATTTACATTTAAAATAATTGAGACAAAATTATAAATCTAGATTTATGAAAAATTTTAAGTCTTTGGCTTGATTTGCAAAGTAACTAAAAGAGACTGGCTATGTGATTGGTACTGAAAGAATATGCACAATTAAACAACAAACATAACATACTAGCAATCTATGGTTAAGCATTTTATATAAAAGATAGGTTAAAATTAGGGATGTTCCATAGTTTTAATGACTAGGATTTTAACAAATTCCATCCACACTTATTGAGCCACCTCCTGTGTCAATCACTTTCTGACAAATAGGTCCAGACAAATAGTGAACAAAATGTCTTCATGGAATATTCTAGTGGAGAAAAGGAGACAACAGTAAGAAAGACAATAAATAAATTATATATTAGGTTGTGTATTCATTTCTTATGGCTACTGTAACAATTTACCACAAATCTGGTGGCTCAAAACAATGTGGATTTATTCTCTTATACTTCTGGAAAACACATGTCTGAAGGGATAAAGGCAAGGTTTCAGCGGAACTCAATGGGAGAATCTTCTTCCTTTCTTTTTCTAGCTACTGGGGATGACCTGCATTATTTAATTCATGAACCCTTTTTCATATCACTCCAATCTCTATTGTCATCACATTTTCTCTTCTGCATTGAAATATTCCTCTTTCTCCATCTTATGTATGCATGTGATTGCATTTAGGGCCTGATCCATATGAATAATCCAGTGTAATATCCTCAGCCCAAGATCTTTAATTTTATCATATCTGCAAAGTTCCTTTTGTCACATACAGTATTCACAGGTTCCAAGGAATAGAAATGGGTATATTTAAGAGGTAATCACCACATGTGATGTAAAAGAAAAAAATATCATTTAGGATATGAGAGACTGAGAGCTTTGATATACTATTTTTAAGTAATGTCTTCAAAGTAAGCTTCATTGAGTAAAAAACAATCGACCAAAACCTAAAGGTAGGCAGAAAGTGGTTATGTGAATAATCAAAGCAGAGCACAGCAAGCAGAAGTAATAGAGTTTAAGGAGGTATGTCCATGTGTCCATAGTTGAATAATAAAAAAAAAAAGGCGGGGAGAGGCAGGTCAGAGAGTAAACTGGGGTGTCATGTGGGATTTTTAAGGAAATTAGAAATTATTCTGAATGAAATGAGGAGCTATTTCAGGTTTAGTGGTTGAGAGGTGATATGATTTAATGTATAGTAGGATCACTCTGGCTACCGAATTGGGAGAGTATAATAAGTGAGACAAGAGTGAAAGAAGGGAAACCTGTCAGAGAGATATTACAGAAAACTGAGAAAGATATTATAGCTTATACCAGACTGGTATGAATGAAGATGGCAAGAGGTGTTCAGATTCTGGTTATGTTTTGAAGACAGTGCCAACGTAATTCATTGACAGTGCGAAGGTAGTATAAGAGAAAAACTAAGGAGAAAAAACAACTCCAAAGTTTTTGAGCATTAGATAAAGACTGTAAAAGGATAGATTTGAGAATAAGGTTGAAATTCATCTTTGGATGCATGTGTTAGTTTGAGATTTCTGTTAGGCAACTGAGTAGAAATGTAGAGTAGCCACCACTTGAGGAAGTAGTGTTTTCAGGAGAGATCCATGCTTTCAGAGAGTTTCAGAAAAATAGTGGAGGACATACAGAATTTTGCTAATAATACTCCATGAATTCTAGAAGATATATTAGATGGGTTTCACAATTTGAGGATGAGTCAAAGAACAGGACAAAATAGGAGATATGACAATCCCTGCATGGGGTGAAGTCTAAAAATAAGGTGTAAAATGGGACTCACTCTTGTTGCCTTTTAAGGAAGAAATAAATTTACCCAAAGGGTATATTGATAAGGTTTATGTCAGGTAATCAAATAATATATTGACCATTCTTGGATGGTCTTTGGGACTAAAGAAGGCACTATAATTCCTGGGATAACAAGCCCAAACTAGGACTATTTCAGGCAAGCTAGGACCCATTTTCTTCCTATGTTAAGAGTATCTAGGAAAATTAGATTTTATTCTGAATGCATTGTCTTCTTTTGGTCCCTGGTGATGGAAGTAAATGGTATTAGGGTGAGTGGTCTTGGTCCCAAATGCAAGATCCACTTTTTCTTTATTTTAAGATTTTATTTATTTATTTGACACAGAGAGACATAGCAAGAGAGGGAACACAACAGAGGAAGTGAGAGAGGGAGAAGCAGGCTCCCTGTGGAGCAGGGAACCTGATCTCAATCTCAATCCCAGGAACTTTGGATCATGACCTGCCGAAGGCAGATGCTTAACGACTGAGTCACCCAGGTACCCCAAGATCCACTCTTTAACTCTTTTAGGGGTACAGCAGATTTTTTAAAAGTTTACCCTTTGATTTAGGCTGCTTATATTGAGGAAGACTGATTTTAATCCCAGCGCATGGTGCTAAGTGTTGATCTAACTGACAGGATTACTTGGAGAAAATATGACTCCCTCTTAAAGATGATTGATGAAGTTGAGGACATCTGGAAAATGTACTCTGCTTAGCTTGTGTTTCCTCTGGATCCCTGTGGTTATAAGGTGGAAGGCCTTGGGGAAGCATGGTCTTGTTCCCAGTGTATAGGTTCACACGGAATATGTGTCTATACTTAGACTTATGCTTACTAGTGCATACTATTACTTCATATAATCTAATTCAGCCTAACTAAATTAAGTCATTCAAAGTGTGCACTAAGTTCTTATTTCAATGATGACATAAGTTATTTTTAGACATTCCAATGGGTACTTTTCTAAATCTTTTTGCTATTTTTTTCGTAACAGGTTTTATTTTCATTATAACATATTTCTTTTTTTGTATCTTTAATCATTTCAAAATGTAAGTTATTTATGGTCTCTTTTGGGTTGCTTCATCATCTCCAGTTCTTGAAACGAGTGCCAATCCTCCTCTATTTATTTTGTCTGTCACTCACTCTCTTTAGATTGAATGGATCCCACTTTCTTTTCTTTTCTTTCCCTTTCCTTTCCTTTCATTTTTTTTTCTTTTCTTTCTTTCTTTCTTTCTTTTTTTTTTTTAATTCTTTCTCTTTCCTCCCTCTCTCTCTCCCTCCCTATCTCTCTCTTTCTCTTTTTTAATCTTTTAGCTCTTTAACAGCTACTTTTTGTGTGAATCTGTGTCTGAGAGGTAGGGTCCCATATCAAGCCTGAGAAGGGTAAGTTGTTACTTAGCTTTGTTTCCTGTGTGACTCATATGAGACCTGGGATGAGGAATTTTCCTTGAAAAGCAGTTTACATTTATTTCTATAGAATATATCAGAGGGTTTGTCCTAAACTTGGCTTGATCTAGTTTTCTTGGTGATGTTAATTTTTAGGCTAGCAATTCCCTCAAGATATTCTACATTCTAAATTCACATGTAGTTCGGGCCTGTGTTTTTAGTTATTTATGTCTCCAGCCATGGACGGAGGCATACTTCCCCACTACTGCCCTGAGTCAGTTGTCTAATCTTCAGGTAGCAGTTCTCTAATTCACTGTTCACTATTCACCCTTTGGTACCTTTAGTGTTCTTGATGTGTATGAGGATTCCAATTCCAGCTGCTCATCTTTTTCTGGACCCACAGCCAGTTTACAGTCCTTGTGTAGGCACTAAAGCATATGTCCAGGAGGGCCAATATCTGGTCCATCCTTCCCATAGGTTCCTGAACTGCCTTCTCTACCTATGACTCCTTCTTTATTTTAGGCTTTGAGGAGTTCCCTTATATTACATATACAGCTATATAATTATTTTATAACATTTGGGAGCACATATATTTTTGTAGTGAGAAGGTTGAAGGTAGCTAAGATTCACCAACTTTGTGGTACTGAACTTTCTCCCACTTTTTGTTCGTTTGTTTTGGGTTTTGTTTTGGTTTTACTTCTCCTTTTGGATGTGGCTGGGAAAGAACTACTTCTTTATATATGTTAAATTTAATATAAGCTTGCTTTTAATTTTTAATGATTTTTTTTTTACCTGTTTTGGGTTCTTCTGATTTTATTAATGTTTTTCAATCATTTCTACACTGCTAAAGAGTGACTCTGTATGCAAATGTTTTCAAGACAATATTTTTCCACAAAGTAAGTATTTCCACTATGGGAAATACCAATGTAGTAGTCTCATTATTTGATAATTATATGAACATTCAATAAATCCCTACATGAAACCTAATTAGACCACTTACTTCTCAACAAATGTATTTTTTTTAGCAATTGCATTTCTAGATATTTTAAGGAATAAGCCATTATTTAAAACTAGTCAGAATCTAAAATATGTTAAATCAGAGAAACTCTTATGGAGAAAATTATTGTGCTATTAAAAATAATGACAAAATGTTTAATCTCTGTTCCTTAATTTTATAAATTCAATTTGCTAATTAAATTAATGTTAGCACCCTGTGTCAGAATAGATGTGATGCAAAGCAATGTTAAATCTTATTGAAATAAATAGTAAAGATAAAAATCCTCATCACAAAGGTAATTATCTGTGTAATAGCATGAGAATTATGTGCTTTGAGTATTTTTTAAAATTCCCATTAACAATTTATTTGTTCAAGTCATATTTGATTTTAGAAAAATAGAATACATTTTAAAATTTTAACTTACCAATTGGAGTGGATTACAAAAATATTTGACATTAATTCTATATTTTGAACCCTGTAACAGATAGTGTAAACTGAATCATACTTAAGCTTTAAACTTTTAAGCTTTAAGAAAAAAAAAAAAAAACTTTTGACTATTAAGATCATTAGAAAACATTGTGACAAAATAGAGAAAAAGAAAATACTGTAGACCAGAATATGAAAAAATAGCATAGGGTAGAGAAAAAAATATAACAGTATTTCAAAATCTTATTTAAATATGACATAAAAATTTTAAAGGAGACTATAATTTCAAACATAGCAAATATAACAAATGATACATCATACAACCAGTCAAGAAGGTACTCCAATTTAAGAATAATATGGTGGGTGTGAATCTCTTTTTAAGGATGTCCGTGGTCCTTATAAGTGATGTTAATCATCAATATCATCATTTTCTCATTAAGGTTATTATAATCATTTTCATCATCATTAAAGGAGCTGGGGATATAAAGGAAAAAAACAAAATAAAACAAAACAAAACCATAAACAAACAAACAAACAAAAACACAACACTACACTTATTTCCCAAGAACCTATTTCAAGTTCTAGTTCTACACAGTTATTAATTATGCGGTGTTGGGTTAGGTCCCTAAATCCTCTGCATTTTTTTGTTTCTAAAAAACAGTGATAATAATGCCTGACTTACTAAACTCACAGTGATACAGGAATCAATTTTAAAAATGCATCCTAAAACACCTCAAAAGAATGATGTTATATTTTCATTAAAGAAGAAAAGAGAATCGAGTCCCCTTTATATGCCTAGAATTTGAGTTTTATGTTAGAACAACGTCAAATAATAAAATAATTTCATTTTATCCAATATAATATATCTAAAATGTAGCACCATTTTTTACTATGTAAACACTTACAATCTTGTTTTTTTCCTGGTTATAAAGATAAAGCAAACTCATCTGGCATATGTAGCATTTCATCACTAAATATAAAGCCATTATTTGGACAAAACTATGTTACTTGCTTCATTAGCAGCAGCAAACTTTTTATATCTATGCTTATTTGGCTGACTTGTCTCCCAGCTGGAGTATTCATTATGCAAAATTTTCAGAAAATATTCATGGGTGACATAATTTCTAAGTCTTTGTGTATATAATAACTGATTTCTGTTGTTACTACACATGATGTATGATATTTGTGTGTGTATTCATTGAAAAACAAGTAGCCAACAAAGATGAGAAAAAGAGGAGGGTTACTCTGCTTACTTCCAGTGTTGGTTACTTTGGACTCAGTATCTACATATGGCTAGAGGCTACCATACTGGGTAGCATAGACATAGAATATTTTTAATATAGCCAAAGATCCATCAGAAAACTACTCTAAGGTCTCTGGTCCAAAGATCTCTCATAGGTACAAATTCAGAACCTAATTCAAGGAATTGTACTTTACTTTTACAAAGTTTAGACCCTTTCATCTTTTCTAGGCATCCTTTTAAGTCTCTATAATAAATTGAGTGTCTTTCCCCAAGCATAAGTGCTCACTAGTTGTACAATGATCTGTTGATTCTCTAGTTGTTCTCTTGATCCATAATTCATTCATTCATTCACCATGTAGTTTAACATTTGCCTTGGAATTTAAGGTATTGAAAAAAAAAAGGGAAGTTGTTGAGGATTTTCAAGACAATAAAGATCAAAAAGACATGATCTTTAACTAATGTTAAACTATAAGGGACAAATTCTAAATTTTTTAGTTCTGAATGGCCAAGTTCCAGATCTATTATATTATAAAATTGTACCGCTTCAATTCACTATGATCACATGCATGGCATCTTCATCTGTTTTTTTAATAATAAAACCTAAATTAGTTCACTCCTGATTTTTTATAGCTGTCTATGTTTATAAAATATACTTTCAAGCAAAGTTAATTAAATTTAAGCTTACTGATATATATGGGAATTACTGCCAAAATCAATGATATATTTTTTCCTTCTGGAAGAACCAAAGAGCACATATTGTGTTGTTTTGAGTAAAGAATGATTTTCAACACAATTTGAGAAAACTGCAATATAAAAGTAAATGTATTTTCAACCACAGATGTACACTATAACTGGATTTCTGCAAAGCCAAACTGAAAAAAAATAAAAGTTTTCATCTAGCCAGTTATTTGGCACAATAAAATTCAAACAAAGAAAAAAAATTTTTTTTTCTTGACTGAACTTATTGAAACCAGACTGCACAAAGACAGTCTATTTTGTCCTGAAATAAAGTGAGAGTAAATGGGAAGCTGTCATTTTATTAAGTTTACATATTTACTACATGGAAAGATCATGGATATGAAGGTTTGATAAATGCTAAATTGCAATTGTAATGATTATACCAAAAGAGAAGATCAAGCATGTTGATTACCTAACCATAAATGTCAATGGAATTGGACCAGGAAGAAAAAAATGAGAAACTAGATCTTGGACCTGATTAAGGAGAAAACATACAAAAGAAGTTAAAAATGATATTTAATGTGAGAACAGCAGTTTTGCTATTTCAGAAAATAAATTGTAAGTAGTAATGTAAAATAAATAATTATGTCTCTCTGTACTCTTTTCTTTCTCCCTTCCAAGCTATTCTTACTTTTGTAATCATAGAGGAAGTTGAGTACATAGCTGAAAATGGGTCAGTTGTTCCAGAGCAGTTTGTATATCCCCAAATGCCCACAAACTGGAGGTCCTGTGGCCAAACAGAAGCTAGAATTGTTAGCACTAAATGAAAAATAATATTTATGGAGGTGGTAGGTTCCAAAAGGTGAATTATCTTAAGTGAAGCACAAAGATCAGGACCTTAGAAGCATGAAGAAATACCTGTCAGTTTTGTAAATTTATTCTTGGTTTAATGTTTTTATTTCTTATTCTCTGACAATAAAACTTGTTTTTAATGATAGTAAATAATCATATTATATATTATATATTTTATATATAGGAAAAAATATGCTTGGGTTTTGATGTAATAGATTTTTCTAAGTTCACTTCAAAAAATCATAAAATTGGATCTTTGTAGAAACTCACATATCATTGAGGGATAACAACTATACTAGAAAACATCATATATTGTTTCTCAATAGATATGTTACTGGCCTTTAGGTCACAAAAGTTCTTCATTTTGTGGGATTCTTCCATGCATTGAAGTATATCTGATATTCCTGAGCCACAGTGTCCCATAGTGCAGTGATGAAAAATGCCCCTTCTCAACATACACACCAAGTTTCCAAATATTCCCTAGGGTAGGAAGGTGAGCTGGTTTCACCTCCATTAAAGTCAACTAAGAAGGATTATAGAAAAAGAATCTCTGACCATCTGAGGGTATGAGGGTGGTTAGGAGAGGTGTGGGAGAGAAACTTAAAAGATGTTAACATAAAATGAATAAGGAACAGATAACTATTTTAGGTCAGTGTTCTTAAAGTCATTTCTCCTCTGTAATTTCTTTACTCACTTGCTGTTCCAGTGATTATTTTTAGATTCTTTCTTTCTGTCTATCTATCTATCTATCTATCACCTATCTATCATCTATCTATCTATTATCTTCTATCTATCTATCATCTATATCATCTAGTGACTTGGTAAATTATTTAGGTATGAAAACACACTTGTTGCAAAAAGAGAGAGAAATCAAACACAAGAGGTATATACGATAAAAGTGATGCCCCCCCCCATTTTACCACCTCTCCTGTTCTATTCACTAGCAACAATCTCTTTACTTGATTTTAAATAACCTTTCTAAGAATTATGAGTCTGTGTTTTAAACTCATTTCAAGTTTCACTTCTCTGTGTAAGGCTAAATCTATCTACACAGAAAGTTCAAAGATGTTATTGGTTCCATAGCTAGATTAACATGGTTTCTTAACTAGATAGAGAAAGCAACATTTCAAGGAGGTAATGATATAGCTTGTTATGATACTGTCTTCTCCTCCCCTGGGGCTCCCTGACCTCAAACCTCACCTCTCCAGTTTGGGAAAATTGTATTGTGTACATACAGACCAGTCCAATACAACAAGCATTTTTTTTAATTCCTTATATTTTGTAGTAGTCATATGCAAACTCTCTAAGGGAGTGAATGACAGACCTCAAAATGCTGTGTTCAGGTGAATGAACTGACCCTAATAAAACTTGGTAAGAGCAATAACTGTAAGATTGCTGCTGCCACTCCCAACTCCTAACCAATTCTAGTTTAGCCCCAGTGTCATATTATCAGGTGTCTGTGACTCCACAGAATAATCTGATTCAAACAATGGTAGTTAATATCTCAAAAGGCTCTTAGAGATAAAAAATTCCAAGTATCTCATTTTATAACTGGAGAAAATATGATCCAAAGTGATGATGATCTGTGCACATTCACTCAATAAGTGTATCCATGATAAATATTCTTGAAAGAGGGTGAAAGGGCATCTAAAAACATATGTACATTCTAGACTGACTTTCTAAAGGTGATGTGTTCAATTTGTTTTTGTTTGTTCTTTTCTACTTTATTTATTTATTTTCTTTAAGGATGGTTGGAGAAAACGTAGAGAATTATTTGGAGTGCAAGTGAGGCAAAACAATCATTGGTCTACAAAAAATTTAGAGAGTATTTCTTTAACCATGCTGCATAAGCAATTCACCTTTTTATGGTCTCAGTTTATCTTTTTAATTATTGTTCCCATAAGGTCTTCAATTTCAGAATTATAACTTTTTTGTAAAGAAATTTTACTACACATTTTAAAAATTCCATAAGTTTAGGAAGCATGTTAAAATGCTGTGTACCCTATAAGCTCGCTTCATAAAAACAAAACAAACAAACAAACAAACAAAATCCATATTCTTCACGGTAGAATTGAGAATGATTCACTGTTGATCTACAAGAAAAAAATAAAGCCATTTATACATTTATTATTAACTCCTTGATTATATAGATGAAGAAGTCTCATACAAATGAATAGACTTAATTCATTTTCTCCTAAACAATATCCTTCTCCTTAAAACACTAAATGTTCTGTACAATAGTATAGTTTTATTACAATAAATTACTTTCTGCTAAGAGGCTCCTTAGTAGAATGACTTAGATAATGTAAGTTGCTATCTTGCTACTTTTTCATTTTAAAACAAACATGATCAGGAAAAATGTATGAGTGTATTTTTATTGAAATAAGTATTATATAGCAAAATCTCAAAGCTTTATATGGTCTTTTGTTTTGTATAGCTGTGGCATCTTATTCAACTAAACTACAAATAGGATACATGGAAATTATTTCCTATATCCTTAGGCATCTATTCTCTTCTTGTTAATGCAATGGCTGAGAGGCTCTATTGGGAAAATGAAACATTTTCTCAAATAGGATTAAATGGTTGTATATTTCATTGTTTTGGGGATATAGTAACAGAAGTATCTTTTAATAGCACTTAGTGCTTATTAAATACAAGTTGATGACTATGATTGATATAGGTCACAGTAGGGATTAGGCTATTATTGTTACATTGCTTGCTTATGCACATTGTGGGAAATATTTATACACTGTAGATATCCCGGAAATATGAGAAAATGTTGATTTACATGATGTACAAAAAGCATAGCAGTTTAAAAAATTTCTACTGGTGATCATAACTCATTGTGGTTGTGTTGTCAGTCTCCTTATATTCTGACCCCAAGATGAAAATTTTAGAGTTAAGTGAGTACAGGCAGTATGTCAGGACTTATATCTGAGTAAGAAGTTGTTATGATTAGGGATATGTATTTCAAGGATCATAAATCTTTATTTTTTTATTCTGGCATATGCTAAAATAATACTGAGAAATGCATTTTGATTTTTAGCTTTTTTTATTTTTTAACATAGTCTGTTTTCGTTTAAAGGTAGTGACTCCAATATTCTCCTCATCTCACTGAGCAGATAACCTTGTTCCTATTTTAATGTTACAAAAACAATCAAACATGGATGTGCTCACTTACATCCATTAAATCTCCCAACTCATTTGCATTTGTATATTCTGGCTTTCTCCAGTTACAATTGCAGGAAACGTTATCACTTCTATCAAATGCTAACTTCTCTTGCTCTGGATGCCCTCTGCTGTTCCTTCTCAAGGATTTTGCATCTTGTTACCCCTCTTTCTTGCAAGATTGTTTTCTCTTCTATCAATTTAGTTAACAAAGAAATATGCAAAAAACCCCTCTGATTAAAAAAAACTAGTAAAAATCCTCATTTCATCTTACTTTTCCCTTTACTTCTGTTTTTCTGATTGTCTTTACAATAAAACCCCTTGAAAAAATTGTCTTCAATTGCATTTTCATGTCCTCTTCCTCTTCCATTTTATTCCTAAAATCATTCCAAATGACTCCACATTTTGCACTTCATGGAAGCTGCTTTTATGATAGTACCTTTGCAAAAATTTATCAATTGTTTGAGTTATCTTTACCTTTCAACAGCAGTCAACACAGTTGACAACTCTTAAACAATTTCTTCTTTTGACTTTAGTTCTACTATTTTCCTGGGGCTTCTTTCTTACATTTTGGTTTCTCTTTCTCATTGCTACTTTCTTGTGTTTCTACTGGGCATGTAATGTTGACGAGACCTAGAGCTCAGTTCTAAGTCCTTTTCTCTGCTTCAAATAATTTTTTCTCTACATAATTAATCTCATTAAGTTTTTCTCTAGATAATCTCATAATTAATCAACAATGGCTTTAAATAATATCTATATGATCTAAAGTTTATTTCTCTGTAATTAAAATATATAGACTCATTTCCAAGAATTC
The DNA here is from genome assembly GCF_022355385.1 of Mustela nigripes. Lineage (NCBI taxonomy): Eukaryota > Metazoa > Chordata > Mammalia > Carnivora > Mustelidae > Mustela > Mustela nigripes. The sequence continues at coordinate 197,265,358 of NC_081557.1, forward strand.
CATTCAATTCTCTCCCCTGGATGGGAAATATTCATATTAAATTTAACAGGACCAAACACAAGTACTTGTTGTCACTCCAAAATGTGCATATTCTGTTGTCTTCTTTGTATTAGTAGATGCCACCATTAGCTATCAGGTTGCCCAAGTCAACACTAAAAATCATTCTTGATTTCTCTCTTTCTCTCACCATACTATCCAATCCACTAGCAACTCGTGTGATATAAGTTCCAAAATGTATCTTGAAAATTTATTCCCCCTTTATTCAACTCTCTACCTAGCAAGCAGAACATTCTTTTAAGAATTTAAAGCCAAGCCAGGTTATATATCTATACATATATGCCAGTTTAAATACTTTACTTCAGTGACTCCTTATCATCACATAGAATCTTTACATCATGCTTAGGATTTTAATATTTACTTAGAATAAACTTCTGATTCTGACTATAGAGTCCTGATTTGGTACTTTTACTTCTCTGTGCACATCTTTCTGTGCTTTCATCAAACTGGTATTCCTTGCATCTTAGCATGTTGTAGAAGCTTTCTTCTTTGTACAGAATACTACTCCCTCTTCCTGGAATATTATTCCCCTTAATTTTAGACTATGTGGATCTTTCATAAAAGTTAAGCCCAGAGATGTAGCGCTGGTTATACAGACCATTCACAGAGGCCATATTCAGGTATTAGTTCAAATTTCAGTCATGGAGAGAGGTTTTCTTATCAATGAAGCTAAAAGCAAAGACAAAAACAAAACAACAACAAAATACAGAGTAATTTGTGGAATGGGAAAGGAGAAATACAAATGAATGACTTCAAACTGTTATCTTTACTTGGAAGCCTCTGTTGATATTTTAAAAAAACACATTTGTAAAAATCATTGATCTTGACACATCTCTCCCCCCAAGAATAAGCTCTACAAAATCATAGAAGTTGACAATCTTGTAAATTACTCTAGTTTCATCCAGATAGAAAACAAGTACGTAAAAATGTATTTGTTGAACAATAAAAAGTAAGTAAATTAAGTAGAAAGAGCATGTAATTTTAAATCAAAGGATTTGAGTTCAGTTCTAGGTCCTCTGGACCCTCTGCAACTTTGAGTAATCTACTGTCCTCTTTAAGACCCAGTTACCTCATCTTTAAAATTGGAATAATAATTCTAATAATAAAATTTCAGTTCTAAAGAAATATTTTGAGTCCTAAATGAGATTCTCATGCACACTTGTCTGTCAAATAAACAAAGAAAATCTTAAAAAAAAAGAAAAGACCTATCCAGGCACTCATAGATTCTAGTATGCCTTCTAATTTCCTACTCTTAAGTAAGTAAAATCATACAAAGACTGCCAGAAACATGATCGATGGAGCCCAGAACAAGCAAATTGATAAATGAAATTTGGAAGAAAAATACTAGTCTAAAAGATTAAAATTTGAAAAGAAAAACAATATACCTACAGAGATAGAAGAATGTATAGAAAACAATAGGGAAAAAAAAAAAGCCCAGGATAGTATTTTTTGAAAGAGAGAAGGAAATTCTTAGAAATTAAGACTATAAACGGCTTTCAAATTTTAAAGATTTTATTTATTTATTTATTTGTTTGTTTGATAGACAGAAACCACAAGTAGGCAGAGAGGTCAGCAGAGAGAGGAGGAAGCAGGCTCCCTGCTAAGCAGAGAGCCCAATGTGGGGCTCGATCCCAGGACCCTGGGACCATGACCTGAGCCAAAGGCAGAGGCTTTAACCCACTGAGCCACCCAGGTGCCCCAAGAGTTTTCAAATTTTAAATTCAACCACTCTACAACCACTGTATTTCTCTGGAAAACTCTATTTCCATTCTCAAAAATGATACTTTCACACTTTCCCTTCTCTTTTCAAGCTTCTCACTTACCTCCTCCCAATCTTAGCTCATGACCTGACTCATATTTCATGGATAAAATGTAAACAATTAAACAATAGTTTCCTCACATTTTAATCACCAAATCTTCAACCTACTTACCTATGCACCCATGCCCTCTGCCTTCTCTCTAGGTGCAATGTTTGGACACGTCCCTTCCCCTGGAAGGGTATGTCAGTGTCCAATTCTTCACTTATGTCCTAGATCTTACCTCCTCCTGCCTACTCAAAAGTTCTTCTCTTGTAACTTTCTCCTTTATCTGTTGCAGCATCAGCTGCTGCCTCTATAATGGACCTGTCTTCCAAGTGCACAAATAAACCTCAGTATCTGCCATATTAAAAAAAAAAAACAAGTCTCCTTTGCTCTCTAATCTCTCTTCACCTGCTACCCCATTTCTTATTTCTTCTTCTCAATCAAATTGTCTAGTGACTGTCTCCGCAAACTTACTTCCTATACTCCCCTTTACCTTCTTTAGTCATAGCTTAAACCACACTCCACTGCTGAAAGTACTCTTACGAGAGTGGCTAAGGACCTCCCTGTTGCCAAACCAGTGACTTCCTTTTGTCTTTCTATTATTGCTCTTAAAAGAGTTCAACTCACCTGACCACTCTTATACCTTCCTGAATACTTTCTTTCCCTATCTTCCATTATAACGCACAATTAGTTTTCTTCTTACTCTCAGTTTACTTTTATTCCACTGTTGATTTCTAAATCTTGGTATGCCTCAAGGGCTTTGTCTTAGGACCACCTGACTTTACTTTCTATACCCTTAGAAATATCATTAAGTTTGAGGTAATAAACATCACCTATATTCCAACAAACCCTACATTTGTTTTGATCTGATCTCTGTTGAGTTTCCCACTCATTTAAATACTGCCTATTCCATATAACAAAATTTCCATTAGGAAACTCCCAGCAATGGTACAAATCAGTATGTATACTGAATTATGTGGTCCTGATTGGAAAGTGGCCCTTCTTCTTAACAGGTTCCTTTGAAAATATCACCTATTAACTATTTTAATATATCACTCCTGACATCACAAATTTAACATGTCCCAAATCAAACTCTTTACTCTCAAAACTGTTCCTCCTCCAGTCTCTGCAATTCAGTGAAATGGAGCCACCAGGATCCGGATGCTCAACCGAAAAACCTGCTCACTCCCGTGCTTTAACTTACTCTGCTCTCCCTACGGCCACTCACATACAGTGTATCACAACAAGTTCTGTTGATTCTACTTCCAAAATATGTACTTAACCCAATTATTTCACCCCATCTCCTTTCCTTTCTTCCCAGTCTCCCTTACTTCCATTTCTTCCCTGGACTACTGTAACGGCATCTCCCAAATTCTTCCCAGTGCACTTAAAGATAAAATCTAATCTCTTACTGAAACTTAAAAATCTCAACATGATCTGAGCACTGCCCTCCTTTGAATTCATTTGATACCTCTCTCTCTTTTTTTTTTTTTTTTTTGTCTCCAGCAGTTTCTTCCTGCTGTACACAATGGCTGCATTTCAAATTTTTCATTTTGCTTGGAAGAATTTGAATTTTTTCCTAAAAGTGACTTGATATTTATTGTCATTTTTGCTGTGATTGTTGTTGCTTAAAACTTAGGAGAGTAGTTCTTACTCTCTGAATTCTCATAAAATCGGGACATTTCCTATAGTTGATAAATCCATATTGATTTTATTTGAATATACTATACCATTTTAATCTGTCAATTCAACCTTTCCTTGATTTCAGGAAAGCTATCTTAGATTATATCTCTGGATATTTTACTTCTCCATTTCTTATTACTCTTCTTCAGAGATATAAACTATACATACCCTGTATCTCTGTGTGCATTCATATCAATGACTTTATCTTTAATTCATCTTAAAATTATTTCCTTCGTTTAATCTATTTTTCAAGTATATTATCCCCGTTGTTCTTTTCTTTTTATCCATATCCTTTCTCCTTCTTTCTGTAGTTAGTATTACCTTGTTTTTTGTTTAATTCTTTTTCTTCCTTCTCTTTCTTGAGTGTCACCAACTCACTTTTCATCACCTTTTTTTAAGGAGGTTGAAATTTTTTTTTTTAATTTATTTATTGGGTACCTGGGTAGCTCAGTGGGTTAAGCCTCTGCCTTCACTCAGGTCATGGTCTCAGGGTCCTGGGATCGAGCCCCACGTCGGGCTCTCTGCTCAGCAGGGAGCCTGCTTCCCCCTTCTCTCTATGCCTGTCTCTCTGCCTATCTGTGATCTCTGTCTGTCAAATAAATAAATAAAATATTTTTTTAAAAAAATTATTTATTTATTTTTGCAAGAGACAAAGTATGAACCAGAGGAGAGGCAGAGGGAGAAGCAGACTCCCTGCTGGGCAGGGAACCTGATGCAGGTCTCCAACCCAGGACCCTGGGATCATGATCTGAGCCAAAGGCAGAAGCTTAACTGACTGAGCCACCCAGGTGCCCTCATCATATTTTATTGTTTTCTATTTTATCTTTAAGCCTTGTGTCTCTGCCGTAAGTTCCTATTTCATAGAGGCTAGGTGCACCAACCGGTTTAGTGAACCCTTAGACAATGGCATGGCATGATTTTCCCTGATCCACAAGAACATTATTCTGCTGTGTGCTTTATGTTTGTTATATGTCTTCCTTCTTTCCTTCCCTGCCCTTCTCTGCCTCCTTCTCTATTTATGGTTTGTACTTTAATCCTCAAAGACCCCAAAGACATGGAATGGCCAGTAGTTTCTACGATGGCTCCTTTACTGAGCCACACCCACAGTCAGCTGGTTGCAAACAGGGAGCTCTTAATGCTTCCTTCACAGTCCCTTTCCCTGACACTCTGGCCCAACTTTCAGTGTCTCCTACAGTCATTACACATACTGTTATCTTATTCAAATGGGGGCCACAGGATTAGTTCATAAGATCTGGACATTTATTGCATAATAAATGCTCTGCCAGCATGATCTTTACCCAGCAAATATACCTGTCCCAAATCATCTCCTGGATGCAGGCCCTGGATGCCTGCATCCAACATTGCCTGTCAGACCCTTGCATCCCATAATCTCTCTGCTATCCGTACTTCCACATGTGTCAGATCTGCATATCCCACATCATACCCTGGATCAGTTGTTCTATTATCAACTGTCAAATGCCCATGTCCCACGTGGTCTCCAGGATCTACAGTCTTACATCTTTCTGTAATAGGTGGTTTTTTATATAGGCCATAAAGGAGGTATCTTGTCCTATGATTCAACTGGTGACAGTGCTTCCATCAAAGAACAACAGACAGAGAATGGCAATAAGAACACACACACAGAATCTGGGTGGGACCTTAATGCTCAGAGACTGGAGTCCAAAGTTGTTTTATGATCCCTGGGATTACTTGCAAATTCATTTTTGCTAGCAAAGCCTTTTCCCTATGAAATGTAAGCTCCATGAAACTTCCTGCTAAGACCTGTTTGAGATACTCTGTTAAGACATGGTGTCAGAAAGATCCATACATAATCTGACTCTGACCAGCTACCTAGTCTCTGGTGTTACTTGACGTGGAACATGGCAATGCATTGATGCCCTCAGGAAGCCATCCTACCCTGATATACATGACATAGGTAAACTTACCCATATCATGCTCAACAAGAAAATATGTATCACTCAAAGTCCAAAATATGAGCTCCTGACTGAAGGTAGATCCCTTTCAAAGACAACTCAAGCGCCCAAGTCATTTACTTCTTATGGCTCCATTAGTTCCATTTTTGGGGGGCTTCCAAATTCCCCAGTGATCTAAGTCAAGATAGTGGAAGGTTAAGGCACAGTGGGAGGTTTATGGGAGGCTTTATGGGTCAGCCCTCCAAGACAAGCATCTCTCCTGCTCATCTTTCCTGATCTTGATCTTATCACTTGGCCACACATCTACTAGGATGTGGAGTACTTGTTCTGGCTGTGCATTTAAGCGGTCCAGGATGCATACTTGGTTACAGCACCTAGTCTCTGCCCCCAAGTGTCCATGAGAATAGACATGGAACAAAGGCAGTGCAGTGTGCAAGGTTAGCCTCTGTTGTGCTGTCAGGAAGGGGCTGGACTCTAATAAATGGATTCCAGGGTCCCTGTTCTTTGTGCCCATAAGTGCTTAGCATTACTGCTAAGCAAAGAAGAGAAGCAAAGAAAGAGAAAGGAAAGGGGAGGGAAAAGAAAATGAAAAAATGAAAGGGAAGGGAAGGGGGAAGGAGAGGAAAGGTGAGGAGAGGAAAGAAAGGGAAAAGGAAGGGAAGGGAAGGGAAGGGGAATGCAAATAAGGAAGAGAAAGATGAGAAAAGAAAAAAGGAAAAGGAGGGGAGGAAAGAGAGAATCGTGTTTAAATGCAGTGAGGAGAGATTTATTTTTATGAAGAAGATTGGGGAGAATTTGACCATAGGGGGGAAAAAAAATAAGGCAAGTTATTAACCTCCAGGAAATCAACAGGTTGTAAAATAAAAGGAAATGTTATCATAATAAACCATTTGCCATAGCTAAGCCATAGAGTACATTATATTTGTGAAATCATAAGGCAAAGAGTGACCAAAAATTATCACATAGCTATTTGGGAAGAGACTTATTTAGGTGTAGTGAGGGAAGAGGGTGTGATAAAGGCTTTCTTGACCAAACTTTAGAAAGTCTCTCCAGATCTCTCTTTCCTATTAGACCTCATTTTTTGCTTTGTCCTCAGCCTGCCTAATCCAATTCTAGCAAGAATCCCTAAGTCAGTTTTGGAAGATTTCTTCCCATCCTTGATATTTGGTCACTCTTAATAAGTGATCAAACTCCAAATCCCCACACTTGACATCTATTCACCCTGGCCTGCCTTTATCTAAAGTCCCGTTAAATTAATTTAACAATAAACCTCTTACCCTTGGTGTCTCCTCTTAATAATTTTACATCCATTGACTCCATCACTCTGCTCCTGGATTACAAATCCCCAGCTGTCTGCACTGTATTCAGAGTTGAGCCTGAGGTCTCTTCCCTATTGTGATGGTCTTGACACCTATTGCAATAGTCCTAAATAAACCCTTCCTTACCATTTTAACAGGTATCAGAATAAATTTTCTTTAATGGGCATATATGAAAAAATAAATTTTAATCTTACATAGGAAAGCAATATGCCTAAAAAAGATATCAAAACATAGTAGCATTAGAATGTTTTTAAACACATGGAGGTAAATATCTGAAGAAACATCTAAAGTTTTAAACGGTTGGCCCTGGAGGTGAGGGGAAGTAGGGAGAGTTGGGAATTACTGTGGGAAACAGAAGAAGATTCTGTTGCTTCTTTTTTCAACCCTGAGGAATTATTTGATACTATGTGCATGTATTACTTATATAAACTTTAATTTTTCTTTAATGCACATAATGTTGAATTGAAAAAGAAAATTACAACAAGTGTGTTGATATATACACACAAAGATTACAACCGATGGGTTCTTTATATTTGGATAGATCAAACCAAAATCATTGTTTATCACATATGACATTCTTAATTACTAAACAATTGGGGTGAGCTTTTGAGTTAATGAAGAACTGGACTATTTTCAGGATAGAGGTCTTATATTTAGCTACATGATTGTCAGTTTGTCCTAGAAGATCGGAAGCTGACAAGGTAAGATGAACTGACCTGACATTTCTAGTCTAATGTACTTCAAGAGCGTTTCTCTTCCTGGGCAATAGAAACAGTTTTCGTAGAGGTGAACTCCTCCACTCAGACTGCACAGGAAATCCCAGCTGATACTTCTCACCCCAGTCCCTCGCGGTATGGCTCTTACTTTCTTTTCTCTTTCATCTGTCCCCCTTCCACCCACCCACAAACACATAATAGCAAATTCAATCAGCTGTGACTAGGAACTATCCACACTTGAAACAAATCTCTGAGACTCACTCAGCCTGAGTTAGTCTTTGTCTCTCCACGAATGGAAATAAAAGGAGGGAGGGAGTGGGTAGAGTATATGCCAACGCAACAAAGGAGAAAGCTCCCAAATAATCTCTCTACATGCTTGTTTCCCTTTTCTCCTAAGTCTAATTGGAAGCTGTGAATATCCACCATCCCACTGTTTCTCAGAAGTCTAATTAGAAGCCAACGTGGCCCTGAATTAGAATAAGTGCAACACTTGCCAATGACGTCTGTGTTTTGCAGGTGTCACAGCCAAGTGCCAATGTTATCCAATATTTGCTCACCACTGCCCACGTGGGACCGAACCCACACTTAAGAAGACAGGGACTGCATTGTCCTGACATATGTGCAATAATATTCCCTGCGTTTAAGCCCCAGAAGCACGGTTATTTAGCTAACATAGTCTTCTGCTATAATCATAGCAGTTTTTCTTCCAGCAGTAAAAGTCTCACCAACTACAGTTAGGCATTTTCTGCTTTCCAATTACGTGCTGATACTACGCCAAGCATAGAGTAATATTTTCATGTATCATTAAACAAATGCAGTTGTGCTCCCCAAACAGGTTTCAGTTTGGGCTAAACGACATCCATTAAAGCTTTCATAAATGGCACACCCTTCAGCTTGTAGTTTCTTTTTACTCATAAATATTTAAGCTGCATGGATAATACTTCAGCTTCCCAGCAAGTGCTGCATTAGCTGGGCAATCTTTAAAATAGAAAACTTTGTAGCAAGAGAAAGCTAGGAATGGAGAAATAAGTTGCACTACTAGCAAAAAAGTACCAGAATCCTAATATTTTCTTATTTCTGAGAAATCTATTTTTCTTTTCTATGTGTACCAAAGTAATCATTTAAAAGATACATATACCAATGATAGTGTTTAATGTTGTAGGTGCTACAGATTTATATTGAAAGATGGACAATATTCTTCTTTCTGAACACTTACTAAAAGTAAAAAATTAAACCTAAGTGTAGAGATGTGAACGTAGTAATTATAAGGGTAGAGTGAAAGGATCAGTTTAATGCTACATTTTTGTCAAAGACAGTTGGAAGTGAATCAAGAGATGTTTCCTACAGTGGGTGAAATGTCATGGTCCAGCTAAGGATCCTCTGGTTGCTAAGAACTGAAACCCATATCAACTATTATAAGTGAAGGGGGATCTATCATAAGAATGCAAGACAGCTCACAGAACCCAAATGCGGTAAGTGACAGGGCAGCAATTCTTTTTATTCCAGGCTACACCCTCTGGCAGCTAGGCTCTACTTAGCTCTCCATCTCTCCATCTTCTCCCCTCTGTCCAGAATACATTCATCTGCAAGGTTCTTTGTTTCACTTTCCTTATAATTTTGGTTTACCAGAAAATTTGGGCAAAGCTTGAACCAACTCGGACCATGGCTTTATATAATCCTATGATTCCAGGGCCATGATGTGAAAAGTACTTTGTGTTAACTCAATTCAAATTCGTAGGAGGAAGATGATAGTGTCAGCCTAGATCATATGCCCAACTCTGTTCAGTCGTGTGGTGCAAGCATTGATTTCTAGGTTAATCTTCAACATCAGCCACTAGAACAATCTATGAAAAGCAACGTGGATGAGAAAGATATTCAAGAAATAATTACTAAACAGTCTTCAAGGAAATTTAAATGGAAGTTGAAATTTTGGATGAAAAAAGAAAAATTTTTTCAAAACAATTATATATTTCATGTTGGAATTTGTACATTGCACATAGACATATTATCATATATAACCTTCCTTTATGCCATTCTTGTGACATATGGAAGGAAGAATTGCCATCTCATTTTAAGTATTAGAATACTGAAGTTTAGAAATGTGGAATAAAATAGTTTGTTCGATTAATACTTTGGACACTGCCTCTTTAAGGCTGCCAGTTTGTTTCTAAATTTAGAACACTTGAGCAACTCTAAACCAAACCCCAAGAATAACAATAATAATTTTTAAAAGGCTGTATTGATGTCTGCGCTATGAACAAAGAAGTAGCAACTATTTATCCCCAGATTCTCCCATCCTGGTCTATCTGAAGAATTATTTCAGAAGATCTTCTGTTTATCTGTTAGTCTGAATGTGCTTCAATTTAGTGTGACCACATAACTGCATGTTAAGCCAATAAACTGTAAATTAAAAGGGACATTATTGATAATGAAGATACGATGAGAAGCATAATCCTTAATTGTCCTATGTCAACCAAGCTGTATCCCCACCCTTCTTGAAATAGATGTAGCGTTGATGGCTTTTCCTTCTAGAATACAATTCAAATTCATGGATCCAATCACCTTTCCTGACGATAATTGAAATACTTTGGTCGGTCTGGATTTCAGGGATTGGAATAGAGTGAATATTGTTACAACAGGAAACATCTTGAAATGTGGCCAGGCTTCTGAATTTTTAGGGCTTTCCACCAGTCTCTTACATGCTAAAGACAAACAGTGATCAAAATCAAGTCCTCCTTATCTTGGAAATACTTGAGTTAAAAGCCCTTTATAAATAATATAAAAGCCCTTTATAAAAAATATTCTGGGTAATTTGTTTATTATTGAATTATAAGTGTTCTTTATATATTTTGGACTAATCCTTATTAGATATATGATTTACAAATGTTTTCTCCCGTTATATGGGTTGTCCTACACTTTTTTTTTTTAAGATTTTATTTATTTATTTGACAGACAGAGATCACACGTAGGCAGAGAGAGAGAGGAAGCAGGCTCCCTGCCGAGCAGAGAGCCCAATACGGGGCTCGATCCCAGGACCCTGAGATCACCACCTGAGCTGATGGCAGAGGCTTTAACCCACTGAGCCTCCCAGGCGCCCCCGTCCTACGCTTTTTAATAGTATCCTTTGATGCACAAAAGTTTCCAGTTTTGATGAAGTCCAACTTATTTATTTTTCTTTGGTTGTTTGTGGTTTTGGTTGTTATATCTAAGAAATCATGGCCTAATCCAAGGTCACAAAGATTTATACCTATGTTTTCTTGTAAAATATTTTTAGCTCTTACATTAGGAATATGGTTTCTTACTTTTCCTACTTGCATTTTGCTGAGCTTCTTAGATATGCAAATAAATATTTTTCATCAAATTTGGGAAGTTTTTGGCTATTATTTTTCAAATATTTTTCTCCCCCTTCTCTTTCTTCTCCTCCTGGAACTCATTACATATGTGTTCATACACTTGATGATGTTTCACAGGTCTCTGAGCTTCTGTTTCTTTTTCTTTTTTTCTATTACTCAGACTGGATAATCTCAACTTTGAGTTTCCTCCTTCTTTGAGTTTGCTGACTTTTTCTTTCCTCTGTTAAAATTTGCTATTGATTCTCTCTAGTAAATTTTCATTTCAGTTTGCATACTATTCAGCTCCAGAATATCTATTTGATTCTATTTTATAATTTCTCTATTCCTGATATTAGGGACATTTTTGGTAAGTCATTATCCTAATACTTTTCTTTAGTTTTTAAATATGACCCTTTTAGTTCTTTCAAATAAATGATTTAATGCCTTTGTCTAATAAATCCAACATCTAGATTTTCTTAGGGATAGTTTCTATTCACTGCTTTTTACATGTAAGAGATATTATTTATTGTTTTTTGCATACCTCATAATTATTTATTGAAAACTTGATATTTTAAATAATATAGTGTGGCAACTTAGAAAACCAGATGTTTGTCCCTTATCAGCATTGTTGTTTTTGCTGTTTGTTGTTGTTTATTTGTTTAATGACATTTCTGAACTAGTTCTATAAAGTGACTTTGTCATGTGTGGTCATTGAACTCTGTGGCTATCAGCCAATGAATGGACAAAGTCTTTTCTTTTATATCTCAAACCAGTAAGCATTCCAGTTTTTGCCAAGTGGCTATGTATGTATTCTGGGACATGCCTTCAACACCATCCAGAGTTTACAACTCCATCTTAGCCTTTGTTTTTACACAGAGTCTCAAGATTAGCTAGAAGGGAGAGAGAGATTAGGGCCTTCTTAATTTTTCCAGATCATGCAGACTTCCCTGCGTTTATGCATAGCTGTTCATATGTGTGTAACATTCCACAACCCCAAGAATATGATGTAGCCTTTCATTGTCCCTTATAGATAAATATCTCATTCCAAGGCTTTTCCTTTTATGCTTTTGGCTAGCCTATTTTCCCAAACTACTATCTATCTTTTCAATATTCAATAACTGCCTCTGGTTGTTTTGTGATATTCAAGAATTTCCTCTGATTCATTTGAAAAATGTCTCTGAGAAGAGTTGTTTGCAGCAAACTTAATAGTTCTACAGTACATAGGTGATTATGTCCTCTGAAAATACAAATTGTTTTACTTTCTTTCCTATTTGTATGCCTTATTACCCTGGGTAGAACTTCAACTAGCAAGTAGGAGTGGTGGTAAAGGTCCTACTTACTTTTATTCTGATCATGGGGAGATGGAATTCAGTATTACATCATAAAGTTGATTTTATCCCTGGGATGTTGTATCTTTATTTAATTGAGGAATTTCTCTTCAATATCCAACTTGCTGAAAAATTTTTATGACAGGGTGTTGAATTTTGTCAAATGTTCTTTCTTTTGCATCTATTGAATTAATCATAAAATTTTTACATCCTAGAAACTAATACAGTAAAATAAATTGATTTTTAAATGTTAAGCCACCCTTTCATTCCTGCAGTAAACCTCACTTGGATATATACACATGTATATATATATGAATTTATAAAAAAAGAATTTTTGTATCCATATTTGTAAGATATATAGCTTTGTAGTTTTCTTTCCTTTCCTTTTTTTGGTAATATCTCTGTGTCTTCTGTTTTGATGGTAGAGTAAGACAGACCTCATAGAATGGGTTGGAAATTGTCAAAAGAATTTATGTAAAATTGGCATTATTTCTTCCTTAAATGTTAGAATTTAATACTAAAGTCATCTGGGCCTGGAATATTATTGAGAGGAAACGTTTTACCTTCTTAAATAGATAAAGAGTTATTCTAGCCCTCTATTTTTCTTTAACTGATCTTTAGTAGTCTGTCACTTTCAAGAACTCTGTTTCATTAAAATCATTGAATGTCTTATCATAAGTTTTTTTGAATAATGAAAACTCCAAAGGGTTTTTCTTATAATAGTTATATATATCTTACTAAATTAGAAATTAAAAATAACATTTGAACACAAGAATACACAGACTACCATTTTATTGCCCAAAAGAGCAATCATGTTATCATATGATGAATAGTCTTTGAAAAATTCCACCAAACATTCATGAGAAAATGATAATGAAAAAGATACATAGTGTCTTAAAATTATGAAAATGATTTTGATTTCACAGATCTACTTAAAGTCTCAGGGACTTCCAGAGGTTCATTTCTATCAGAAATTATCATCACTCTTCACTAAGTTCCTTAGCTGAGAAACCTAAAAAACATTCTGCTTTCATTTTTCTTTCTTCGGGGAACCTGGCTGGCTCAGTTGGTTACGTGTCCGACACTTAATCTCAGCCTAGGTCTTGATCTCAGGGTTGTGAGTCCAAGCCCTGCTTGGGCTCCATGCTGGGTGTGGACCCTACGTAAAAGGAAAGAGAAAAAAAAATCTATACTCAATTTCTCAATAAAATATAGCTAAAATATAGTAGGATCAAAGTGTTTGTTTTAGTTAGCTTCATGTTCAAAGTGAGTTAAGTGTAATATGACTACCATATTCTGCATCTCCAATGTTATTTATCCATCTAGTAGAAGCATATCCACATTTTATAAAAATTTCTTTTATTTCCATATACTCTTCTTCTCTTCTATGTGATTTCAGGGAGGAAAGTCATCATCTTTAGGAAGGCTAACATATTCTCCATCTACAGTACTACCTGCTTCATGCCACTACCGTTCCCTTGTGGTCTCCTCTTAGTTCAAGTTCTCACACTTTCCTCCTGACTGAAACACTCAAGCATAAGTACATGAGAGAGGATCACAGATCTCCTAAGGCTATTTGTAACCATTGCTGTGTGACCACTTCACTGGTTCCAAACCTACTTTCAAATTTACTCTGTCTCTTACTTAGTTCAAACTATTGGATCAATACCCTACTGGATCCATGGGCAGAGTTTGTTTTTGGTCTTACTAGCATTTCATAATAGGAATTCACCAATTGATTTGTTACTTCAAATTATTCAGTTCTAGGCTTCCTTAGAAGAGACTTCATTCCTGGTTCCAGCCTCTGAAAATCCAGCCTCTAACATGGACTACCAAGTTTTTGCCAACATATAGCCCTATGGCAGAGGGTGAGGTTTAAACATCTTCATCTTCAGTTCCTTTATCGGCAGTATTCTTCCTCTCCTGCTCATTAACACGTATGCTAAAAAGCACAAAAATTCTTATTCTTTCATCCATCTTCACTTTATTTTCCCTTTATTTTGCTTTTAGTATGATCTAATAAAATGTTACCTATAAAAAGTAGTTTTTCTAAGTTTGATGTTTTAAAGGGTAGAACTTAACATTCTCTTCTAGAATGTAATGTTTATAGATAGCCAACAGATTTTAAGTACTATCCAAGGTCTGCCAGCAACATATGGTTTTGTTTAAAAACTATGTTCGTACTGAAACAGGATTTTGCACATTCTTTACACATCCAACGCAAATTTTCAAATGTGGCTTTTTAAATTGTTTACTGAAACTAAATAACATGTTCTGGCATGACTCCAATGATCCATTAAATTGAAAGAATCTCATCAAAATGTCATAAGAAATAACTCAAAGTCAAAAAGGCACTTAAAAAAATCACATTTAAAAAAATTTTTAAAGTTTCTTCCCTGACTTATAGTTGGAAAAGTTAAATGTGCAACATAAAAAGAAAAAAATAGCAATTTGTAAAATATTTTCCATTTCAGGTGATAAGTCCTTTTCCATTTTAGAGTAGGCATCTTACATGGCTATTAGAGTCAAGAGTGGGATTTGTATGATTCAAACTTAGGCAGAGTCACAGAAAAAAAAAAGGTCATTTGGGTTATTTGGTTCTATAATAGCTTGAAGTTGGTATTTTTGTTTCTAATGAAGACTAATATTTTAAGTATTGTTATTAATAAAGCTATTCTGGTAACATATTTTATTGTAAGAATCTATCATACCTTATTTATTTGACATACCAGGCTACATAATTAGAATCTATTTCTTTCCACTTGACTGCAGTCCAGATTCTTTTTGTTTGTTCTCTTAACCACTCAGTGTTTTAATACCTTATTCTCTAGAATCTAGCAATGTATAAAATGAAAGTATAAAAGTATAATGTATAAAATGAAATAATCTGTGTTTGCTAGACGCTTATAGAGAGTAACTTGAACATTTGTTATGCACTTTGAAATTTTATAAGAAAGTGATTTTCCCATGGTAAGCATTTATATTTATCAAGTGAACATTACATTATCTTCATGAATGCTATTATTTGCAGAAACCTGTGTATCAAAATACAGTCTGTAACTGATTTAAATCCATATAATCTGTAGTTTTAGTTATATATTTCAGACACTTCTCATTGACAGAGGACATCAACAGGAAATAGTTCTCAGGACCTGGTTCCTTTAGAGAAAAAAAGAGCATCACTGAGGTGACATGGGAGACGTGGAGTGATGTATTCAAAACTGTAACATCAGTTCATTTTAAGCTTGGCTCTACACAGTGAACACAGTGTGCAAATTTATTACAGTGAAATCCACACCATTATTCTGACAAAGTCCAAGAACTGTTATACATTACTTCATAAAATAATTAAGTTATGATAGTATCAGAACACCTCATTGTAACTCAAATTCAATATAAAATTAAGTTTTGTTATACTGATACTCTAGATTAGTTGTTACTTTCCCTGGACTATTAAGAACTAATTAATATAATCAAAATTAAGTTTAGTGAGAAGATAACATTTAAATGAACAAAATTTGTATTATATCTATAAACCCCTTTTTTCAAAATGGTCGTACATTAACAGCATACCTAAGAAATAGTATAAATAGCATTAGGACAATTTTAGATGATTTAAAGCTATGCTTATAATAATTTAGTCCATCATTTATAATATCAACAGAAGCCACCCTAACACTCATAACCTAGACTACAAGTGATTTTTTTTTCCCAAAACACAGATTAGAAATTGTGATTTTAACATTTCTGTTATTTCTATTAGCTTTTTAAAAATAACACATAAGGAGCACCTGAGTGGCTCAGTTGGCTAAGTGTCTGCCTTTGGCTCAGGTCATGATCTTACTGTCCTGGGATCCAGCCCCAGGTGGACTTTCTTCTCAGTGGCAAGGCAGCTTCTCCCGCTCCCTCTGCTGCTCCCCAGTTTGTGCACTCTCTCTCTCTCTCAAATAAATAAACTCTTTAAAAAAATAAACTAAATAAAGATCAGGAACATGGCAGGGATGTCCATTATCACCACTGTTATTCAACATAGTACTAGAAGTCCTTCCTCAACAAAAGGAAATTAAAGGCATCCAAATTGGCAAAGAAAAAGTCAAATTATCACTCTTCGCAGATGATATGATACTATATGTGGAAAACCCAAAAGACTCCACTCCAAAACTGCTAGAACTTGTACGGGAATTTAGTAAAGTGTCAGGATATAAAATCAATGCACAGCAATCAGTTGCATTTCTCTACACCAACAACAAGACAGAAGAAAAAGAAATTAAGGAGTCAATCCCATTTAGAGTTGCACCCAAAACTATAAGATACCTAGGAATAAACCTAACCAAAGAGGCCAAGAATCTATACTCAGAAAACTATAAAGTACTCATGAAAGAAATTGAGGAAGACACAAAGAAATGGAAAAATGTTCCATGCTCCTGGATTGGAGGAACAAATATTGTGAAAATGTTTACGCTAAGCAATCTACACATTTAATGCAATTCCTATCAAAATACCATCCATTTTTTTCAAAGAAATGGAACAAATAATCCTAAAATTTATATGGAACCAGAAAAGACCTCGAATAGCCAAAGAAATCTTGAAAAAGAAAGCCAAAGTTGGTGGCATCACAATTCCAGACTTCAAGCTCTATTAAAAAGCTGTCATCATTAAGATAGCATGGTACTGGCACAAAAACAGACACATAGATAATGGAACAGAATAGAGAGCCCAGAAATAGACCCTCAACTCTATGGTCAACTAATCTTCAACAAAGCAGGAAAGAATGTCCAATGGAACAAAGACAGCCTCTTCAATAAATTGTGTTGGGAAAATTAAACAGCCACATGCAGAAAAATGAAATTGGATCATTTCCTTATACCACACATGAAAATAGACTCAAAATGGATGAAGGACCTCAATGTGAGAAAGGAATCCATCAAAATCCTTGAGGAGAACACAGGCAGCAACCTCTTCAACCTCAGCCACAACAACATCTTTCTAGGAACATAGCCAAAGGCAAAGGAAGTAAGGGCAAAAATGAATTATTGGGATTTCATCAAGATCAAAAGCTTTTGCACAGCAAAGGAAACAGTTAACAAAACCAAAAGACAATGGACACAATGGGAGAAGATATTTGCAAACAACATGTCAGATAAAGGGCTAGTGTCCAAAATCTATAAAGAACTTATCAAACTCCACACCCAAAGAACAAATAATCCAATCAAGAAATGGGCAGAAGGGGCACCTGGGTGGCTCAGTGGTTTAAGCCTTTGCCTTTGGCTCAGGTCATGATCTCAGGGTCCTGGGATCAAGCCCTGCATCAGGCTTTCTGCCCAGCAGGGAGCCTACTCTCTCTCTCTCTGCCTTCTTGTGATCTCTGTCTGTCAAATAAATAAATAAATCTTAAAAAAAAAATGAAAGAAAGAAATGGGCAGAAGATGTGAACAGACATTTCTGCAAAGAATACATCCAGATGGCCAACAGACACATGAAAAAGTGCTCCACATCACTCGGCATCAGGGAAATACAAATCAAAACCATAATGAGATATCACCTCACACCAGTCAGAATGGCTAAAATTAACAAGTCAGGAAATGACATATGCTGGCAAGGATGCGGAGAAAGGGGAACCCTCCTACACTGTTGGGTGGGAATGCAAGCTGGTGCAACCACTCTGGAAAACAGCATGGAGGTTCCTCAAAAAGTTGAAAATAGAACTACCCTATGACCCAGCAATTGCACTACTGGGTATTTACCCTAAAGATACAAACGTAGTGATCTGAAGGGACATGTGTACCCAAATGTTTATAGCAGCAATGTCTACAATAGCCAAACTATGGAAAGAACCTAGATGTCCATCAACAGATGAATGGATAGAGAAGAGGTGGTATATATCCACAATGGAATACTATGCAGCCATCAAAAGAAATGAAATCTTGCCATTTGTGATGACGTGGATGGAACTAGAGGGTATCATGCTTAGCAAAATAAGTCAATCGGAGAAAGACAACTATCATATTATCTTTCTGATATGAGGAAGTGGAGATGCAACATGGGGGGTTAAGGGAGTAGGAGAAGAATAAATGAAACAAGATGGGATTGAGAGGAAGACAAACCATAAGTGGCTCTCAATCTCACAAAACAGAGTGTTGCTGGGGGGAGGGGGGTTGGGAGAAGGGGGGTGGAGTTATGGACATTGGGGAGGGTATGTGCTATGGTGAGTGTTGTGAAGTGTGTAAACCTGGGCGATTCACAGACCTGTACCCCTGGAGATAAAAATATATTATATGTTTATAAAAAAATTTTTAAAAATAAATTAAATAAATAAATATCACAAGATTTTGGGGGGCTCTTGTTGTAATACTAAGTATGGTCCATATCATTTGTAATAGGCTTAGTGGCCATAAGGGAGAAATACTATTATTCCCTTTAATAGATGTAGTTTGGAGGAAGAAAGTCACTTGTATAAGAGTAAGGACTTATCTCTAAAATGGACCTCCACTCCAATACAGACTATATTGGTTACTATGGAGTTTTTATGTAATGAGGGTTCAGCAAGACTTTGAGTACTAACTCTGACTTATTTTTAAAGACTCGGAATGTTCAGTATATACTTTTATGCAGTTACATATAATTTGTGATATATGAACCAATCAAAATAGAACTAATATAATGTAAGATGTTTGTAGAAGGAGGAATGAATGAATGGATAATGAAATTATATTTAGTAGCTGTTGCTATTTTTCTTAGTGATTGTAAGTTAGAAGGTTCAAAGTATAATAAGTCTTGAAGAAAAATGCCAAGACAAAAAGTTTATTCCATAACATCAGGGAAACAACTATTTGCTGTCAAAACTAGCTACTAGGTACTTCATATGCAAACCTGTGATATTTAAATGTCAGCGTCTGATTAATCCAGTTTATAAATTTTCCACAAGACCTGTTATTTGAAAGTAAAGATTTCTTTCTTTGATAATTAAGGTTATTATTCCTTCAAATAAGTTTGATTCTGAAGTTTAACACTGATCATTAATCAAATCAATCACAGCACGATGATGTCGTTATAAATGGAAAATGTACTTGAAATGTTTTCAGATATTTTCTTTCAAATGTAGATTCTGATATCCTGAAGAAAAGTGGGTCTAGTTTATTAATTAAGTAAATGATTATATATTATATCTATGTGTTTAAGAAAGCTCTTCTAAATTAAGTTTACATTTTATTTTCATTGTAAATCTCAGACTTTTCTACTAAAACTGATGTTTCTTAATATTTTCAGGAAACTAACACCTGATTTTCTTTTGTAATCAGGGATTAGAAAAACATTTTAAATTCACAACAGGACACTGAGAAGTATGGCTATACCTTGGTGTATTTCGTACCCTATTTAAATTAACATACCAGTATAAGGGAGAATATGAAGTTAAATAGAACTTCCCTGGTTGATTGTCTCTGTCTCGGTGAAATGACTTTTGTAAAAGTGTAAAGGGAAGCCAGACAGAAACACATGGTTGAAAGGAACAGGTGCTGATAGAGCAATCTGCCAGCACGCAGGGCTGTGCTCTCCGTGGCATGGCTTCCGTGGATATGTGTGGTGGCACCGAAGAGGTGTTACTCAACGTGCAACCAAATTCATATGTGTAGTCTCTACCACGGCAGTGATTGGACTTTTCCAAACTGTTAGCAGTCACTTTTTATACTGCTTATAAAAATGATAATTTAACGTATTTATTTCAGCCAGTCAATCTCAAGGCTAACCGACAAAGCCTTCGGAGAATTTACTTACCTTAAATCCATATTTCCTAACGCAAGATGTGGTCAGAATTTTAAAGAATCCAGAGTTCATGCAAACAGACATCTTAGAATTCCCTAGGGCCTCCTTGCGGGAAATATGTCTAAATTCTAAGTTGAAATTGCGCATTCATAAGTCACTAAGCGTTGTGGGAGCTTGTGGCGTTTTCCCCTTGAGAAGAGTCCATCAGGTTGACCCACACACAAGAAGGGGAATATATCCTTATTTTCCCTAGGGCATGCAAAGCAAGGGAGAGCACCCGCTCTGGAGCCTGACAGCCCACATTCCTGTACCACTCTGCTACCGGCTGTAAGAACTTGTGGGACCCCTTCAGCTCCTCAGTACCTCAGTTCCCTCCCTTGCAATGCAGGAAAAAAATAATACTTACATATGCAAAGGGCTTGTCCTGAGAACTGAGTTTATACATATAAAATATTTCAACTGTAATAGAACATAGAGTAAACACTATGTAAGCTATTGTTAAACAAACTAGTATCTTCCCTCAGTTTAACTGCCTGTGGCAGACTCTGCCCTGAGACAGACAGAAAATGAGGGAATATTCCACTAAGGGAGCTGTAGGTTATGAGTGCAGTCCTCAGGGTAACGCTAAGAGGAAATGCAGTAATTGTCTTGTTTACAGGTGAAGTGACTGCCTGGGCTTGAATTGGAGTTTGCTACTAGCACTATTACCCGGGGAAAGATATTTAACTACTTTGCATCTCAGTTTCCCCTACGTAAAGTAGGAGAAATACTTACATCTCAAAATTTGGGGGAAGACAAAATGAATTACCACATCCACCTATGAAGAATTTGGGACATCATCTGGCACATGGTAAGTACAGACAGTCGCCCACTGATATTTGTTCGACTTATAAGTTTTCAACTTCCTAATGGTGCCAAAGGATACACATTTAATAGAAACCATACTTTGAATTTTGAATTTTGATCTTTTCCCGGTCTATCAATTGTGGTGGGATCCTCTTTCCTCACATTGAGCAGTGGCAGGGAGTCAAAGCTTCGTGTCAGTCGCACAGTCACGAGGGTGAACAAGATAGGCTTACAGTCATTCTGTACCTACACAACCATTCTGTTTTTCATTTTTAGGACAGCATTCAATAAATTACATGGGATGTTCAACACTTTATTATCAAATAGGCCTAGTGTGATATGATTTTGCCCACGTGAGAGCTAATATAAGTGTTCTCACACATTTAAGTTCAGCTAGAATAAACTAAACTGTTTGGCAAGTTATGTGTATTAAACTTACAACATTTAAAGCTTACCACGGGTTTATCAGGACATAACCCCATCAAAAGTTGAGGAATATCTATAGCATCTAAAGGTTAGCCATTTTTTTTTAAAGATTTTATTTATTTATTTGACAGACAGACATCACAAGTAGGCAGAGAAGTAGGCAGAGAGAGGAGGAAGCAGGCTCCCTGCTGAGCAGAGAGCCTGATGTGGGGCTTGATCCCAGGAGCCTGGGATCATCACCTGAGCTGAAGGCAGAGGCTTTAACCCACTGAGCCATCCAGGTGCCCAAGATTAGCCATTTTTAATCAAAGACTATAGGGCAGACATAATTTCAATGGCACTAGGGGGGAAGGAAGGGAGAGAAGCAATTAATAATGGGAAAAATAATTAACTAACAGTAAGTATTCTCAGAAAGGCAGGGAATAAAACTTGATGGAAGAAAGAGGTACAAGATTGAGTGTGGGTGGTCTGGAGTCTAAATTTTTAAAATCCAATGATGATGAGTCCTAACATTGATTAACAAATTTGTGTGATTATTTTACCTCTAGATTTAAAGTTTAAGATTAAGTTTAGATTTTCTCCTAATTTTTCCAAACTTCTATTTTTAACCATGGTTTCATATTTTTATCACCACCTACTCATACAGTCATAGATATTTCCAAACAGTTTTAAATACTTCAATATCTTGAAGATCTCTTATACTCAAAGGAATAAAAAAAAGGATTTGGGGCAATAGCAAAAGTGAAACTTATCACAAAATGAATAGCTTAGTCTCTTCTTTACTGCTACAGCGATGGAACAGTAATGTCATCTCAACGGCTGAAATGTGAAGGTGCTAAATAAATGAAGATAGTTCAAGTAAGGCATGAAGTCCACTTAGCTCCATTACACACGTACACTCACACAAACTAATACCTTCCTATTTAGAGGTTAACCAAATCATAATCAAATCACAAATATTGTATTTTCTACTTTAAAAATGTTTTGAAATCCTGAACACTTGGTGGGCAGGGGGAGTGAATGATAATTAGTCCACAAGATAATATAAAACATTGTATTTACTAAGGACAGTATCAAGGGTAGTGATATTGACACGTGACCACAGGCAAGGAGTCTCCTAAAATATTTACAGCCTAAAGAACATACCTGACATTTATTTAAGCAATACTGTTCCATAAATTTTTATTATATTAATTATAATCATATAATTAGGTAGTTAACTACTTTTATTTAGATCCTTGCTGCTCAAAATGTGGTTTATGGAGCAGCAGTATTGAAATCACCTAGGAGCTTGTTAGAAAATGGAGGTTCTCAGGCCCCACCCCATACTTACTAAAGTAAAATCTACAGTCTGATCAAATCCAGGGGTGATTTTTAAATATGAATAAGTTTGAGGCACCTTAACCTAGGACAATGTTTTTTAATACATGCTTCATATCTCAATCACCTAAGTATATAAGAAATAGTAATGCTTAGGGTTTGCCAATAGAGTTCTTTTTTTTTTCTTTTAAAGATTTTATTTATTTATTTGACAGAGAGATCACAAGCAGGCAGAGAGGCAGGCAGAGAGGGGTGGGGAAGCAGGGTCTTTACTGAGCAGAGAGCCCGATTCGGGGCTCAATCCCCAGACCTTGAGATCATGACCTGGGCTGAAGGCAGAAGCTTAACCCACTGAGCCACCCAGGTGCCCCACCAATAGAGTTCTTATTTAGTCTTTTTGTTTTTAAGATTTTGTATATTTACTTGCAGAGAGTGAGGGAGCACAAGCAGAGGGAGCAACAGGCATAGGAAGAAACAGGCTCCCCACAGAGCAAGGAACCCAATGTGGGACTCCATCCTAGGACTCTGGGATCAAGACCCAGGCTGAAGGGAGGCATTTAACAGATTGAGCTACCCAGGCATCCCAGTATTTTATTTAGTCTTGAGTGGGATACTACTTTTTTTTTTTTTTTTAAGTTTGTCATGAGTGTCCATTGTGCAGCCAGTGTTAACAGCTGATCTAGGTAAGCAAAATGAGTTACTTTTGGGAAACCCCAAAATTTGTTTAGAAATAAGAAAAAGTCCTTTTATTTAAGAATTGAACTTATCACAAGGGGCTAGTGATCTTCAAACAAAATTGAGAAAAGCATATTTAATCACAAACCAGAGCAAACCTTTTTCTCATTCCTGAGGCCATAGGCTGGTGTAAGAGAGATGTATATATGGAAGAAAGAATCTGGATCAGGGACAAAAAACAAGACTTGGTCTGTAAAGAACACACATGGATAAAGCTAAGTTTTCATATGTCATAATCAAAGTAGAAACAGAACCTGGAAATATCAAAGCATTTTAGAGAGAGAGAACATGAAATTACTCTAGTCTGGAATAAGATAAAAATTAAAACCAAATATAAAATTCAAAGGAAACAAAAATCAACGGGGAGACAGTTGATCAAAAAAGAAAAATACTCAGGAACCAAAATATTCACCTATGAGTTCTAGAATTTCTGATTAATTTCTATGCTTAACAATATATTTTTATTGGCTTATTTTAAGATGTTTTGTTTCTCTTCTATTTCCTGCATGTGCAAAGACCAATCCCAGCTATAAATATCTCAGAACCCAGAGAAAAGGACAAAAAAGTATTTGCACTGGAACACTGAGAGTCAGCATGGGAATACCAAGCTAAATTATCTTATGTCTTCCTTCATTTCATTAACTGACTCAAGATTGGATGTTCTTATTTCTGGGTTTATTAAAAGGCACTCATAATGGTCATCACTGTAATACCAGACATTATATATAAATGTTAAGTAATGTATAAGTAATGAAAATTAATTTTTTAGATAAGTACTACCCATTTGGCTAGAGAGATGTACTTTTATAAATTCTAGAAGGATTAGGTAATGACTTGCAGGAGGAAGGAGAGAAATGTCTTCACTGTTATTATTGTCTTCACTGTTATTATTATTGTTATTATTGATGTTGTTGCTCAAAACTTTGTTAAATTTGCATTTGGCTGTATATTTCCAAGGTGGTAACTAAAATTAAATAAAATTAATAAACAATCCAATACAAATGAAAGAATCACACAATTCATGAATAAACTTCTAGCCAAGTAGTAGGCAATGAAACTTTCATTGGCCCTTCTTAGTAAGAAAATAACAACTCCCTTTTTTTGGTCTCTATACCAATAACAATTTTTAATGTATTTATGGGGACATGATGTATGAGAAAACAAAGTCTAGAAATGGTGAAAAGTCTTTTGTAAATGAAAGACTGAAATATTTACAAAATTATTTTTTTTTAATGCAATGTTACACCATTTTTTTTTTTGCCATCATTTGAAGATATTATATTACAGACATTTCTAATAATTTTCATGTGGGGTCAGAACTATTTTTGATATAGGCCAACATTGTGTCTGTTCTAACCCAGGTAAAAGTCTGCTTAGGTCAGGATTAGAACATCTAAATATTAAAGAAAATTCTGAAATATCAAAGTGTTCTCAGGTAATCCATTTTGAATGAGTAACTGAAAAAGATACTTTTTTCTGGAAGCTGGTTCAATATTCAGTGGTAAGTAAATTAAACTTAAAGTCCCCATGAAGTTTGAAAATATTTAATTTATCTTTTTCATCTATTTTAAGAGTCACAGTGTTAGCAGAAATAAAAATGTTTGAAAATTACTTCTGCAGTGTTTGGAATTCTTAATAAAACTCCTAAGCAGCATAGGCAATTATAGTTAGACTTCTCATTGGAAATCTAATCCTTATGTGATCATTTTATGGACTAGAGAACATTTAGTTTTCAGGGTCCTTTTTAATCACAAAATGCTGTCTATTTCTGGAAAGTATGTGTGATTGTGAAAAATAAGATATAATTTCTCATTTTTGTAAAACTTGACTCTTGGCAACAATAAAATCTACACAGTGTCACTCTCTCTCTATTTTGGATGAGGATAAAAACATTTTTTTTTTGGTCCTGCCTTTTCTTCTTTTTTTCTTTTTTTAAATAATTCTATTTTATTTTATTTTATTTGACAGCGATCACAAGTAGGAGAGAGGTAGGCAGAGAGAGAGGACGAACCAGGCTCCCCACTGAGCAAAGAGACCGATGTGGGGCTTGATCCTAGGACCCTGGGATCATGACCTGAGCCAAAGGCAGAGGCTTTAACCCACTGAGCCACCCAGGCATCCCTTTTCCTGCCTTTTCCATTCTCTCCTTCCTTTCTTTGGTCCTTTAAAGTTTTTCAGGGCAATGTTTATTTTATTTTATTATTTTTTATTTTTTTAAACATTTTATTTATGTATTTGACAGAGATCACACGTAGGCAGAGAGGCAGGCAGATAGAGAGGGCAAAGCGGGATCCCCGCTGAGCAGAGAGCACAATGCGGGGCTTGATCCCAGGACCCTGAAATCATGACCTGAGCCGAAGGCAGAAGCCCAACCCACTGAGCCACCCAGGTGCCCCAAAATGTTTGTTTGTTTGTTTGTTTGTTTGTTTGTTTGTTTTTTAAACTTAGTATGCATTTTAAGTCTCTCTTCTGGCATATTCATACCAAAATATTTCCCCTTCTTGTGTCAACTGAAACCCATGAAGTCGACTCTTCCTTCACTGATGGTAAGCCAGAAGTGAAATTACTATGGAGAGGTTTTTTTTAGAGTAAGGCAAGAATTTCATGGCCTCTTCATTTGGTCGTACAAATAACAGCCCTCGGATTTTTTTGGTTACCTTCAGAGGAATGATTTAGATCTTGAATATAAATGTTCTGTCACTAAAGGAAATGCTGTGATTGTTGTGGGGCATACAACAATTTATTTTTCTAATGAAACACTTTTAAATTTATTTCAGAATCTGGAAGGCTAGGTGGCACACACACATTAAGTAAACTCTAAGTGTTTCTGTAGATATGAGTGGAGATTCATTTGAAAAACAAACAAAAAGTCAAAACAAAAAAGGATCTTGATAAGGAAAGAGAAATGTGGTCAAAGTTCTAGGGAAAACCAAAAGAGATATAAACTAGAAAAAAACAAAGATTACTTAGTTTGTAAGTCATCCAACCAAGCAGTGCCTGAACAGGATTTCTAGGAAATTGATAAAAAGGGGAAAGAAAGGGAAAATAAAGGTGATGTGGTAAGTGATGAGGGAACAGGAAGCTGGCTGAGGACAAAGCAAAAGCTGGCACCTTGCACCCCCTCTCCATCTGCTCCCCTTGGTAATATATGTGACATTCCTCAGGCACCCCTGACTGCCATAAGCAAGAAACAAATAGTTAACTTGCAGAAATCACAATCCTACAAGACAGGAGTCTTCATTGGTTTACAAATGTTCTAGAGATCTACAAACAAAGCAGTTACCTTATCAATAGCACAATTTCCAGAGGCAAATAACTCAGTTCCTCAAACCCTACTGTCACCCTCCCCTCCATAAACAAAACTGAAGGAGGCTGAAGTAGAAGGAAATGTAAATAAAGTTAAATCTCTTCTGAACTTAAATCTCACTAACAAAGACGCTTGATAGCAGGACTGTGACATCCCACAGGGCAACTCTCTTGATGTTAATGGCTGGCCAAAAGACAACATTGATCAAGCCGCAAGGTCTCTGGTATCTGGGCACCTTGTAGGCCCTCTTTAGCATATGAAAGTTCCGTTGAAACCTCCCTTTCCCTCACCTTCCCCCAACCACAAGGTACATAACCTGCCATCTCTCACAACGTGGGGCAGCAGCTCTTCCTGTCCACAGGTCCTGTCCCCGTGCTTTAACAAACCACCACTTTGCACCAAAGATGTCTCAAGAATTCTTTCTTGGTCATCGGCTCCAGACCTCAGCCCACCGAACCTCACCTAGGTTCTAGAACTTTATCAGTAAGTATATTGGTAATTATTAGAGGGTGGTTTATACTGTTCCAAAATGAGAAGTTAGAATCTATCTCCTAACGCGTTTCCTGTCTTGAATCTAATTCTCTATCCATCATAAATTATATCCCTTTATTTCAATTATAAATAATTCTAATGTTTTTTGATGTGCTAAGTTCAAGTTGTCCAAGATTTGTAAGTTTTTCAAATAGGTTTATATCTTGAATCTGAATCATTCCTCATCTCAAAATTCAAATCATGTAATAAACACTATGTTGTGTTGTTTGAAGTATCACGTCATAGCCTTGAAGTGAACAGCTTTTTCTCATATTTTTTTATTTGGACATTTGGAGGTTTTAAACATGGCCCCTAATCTTTGACACACTTCCTGCTAAGCCCTCCCCAAATGGCAGATTTGTGAGCAAAATAACAAATTATTGTATTAAGTCACCAAGTTTTAGATCATTTGATACATGGTAATAGGTAACTGACAGATTTTATTACCCAGAAGGATGGTGATTCCATCACAACAACAAAACAAAACAATGTTATTCGTTCAGGCTTTGATAGCAGGTGGAAGCCAGAAAAACTTTGAGGAGACTGTTAGTGAGATAACCCAAAGACCATGGGGGAGGTTGTTGGTGAGTGTTTAAAAGAACATGAAGGAAATGTCCTTGGAAGCTGAAAGGAAGAGGACTCTTATTATGCAGTGGTAAACATGTCAATGACCTGTCTCCCGAAGTAGATGTGGAAAATGGGAAATGAACCTCATGAACTCAAAGGGATAGGAGAATATTTAAAAAAAAAAAAAAAAAAAAAAAAAAATCCCATGTAGCTGCTTCTTGCTCTTGCCAGTTATGATAAAAATGCAAAAGAAGCAAAGTTGTGGGATGAGGGAGTGTAGTGTTAGGTCCAAAGGAGCTAGAATTTGCTAAGTTCAAAATCAAAATTCTTTCTCTTTCCAGGCCTTTCCAAATGACAAACAATTCTCAAAATAATAAAAGCCTGATCCCCCAAATCTAATTCTGTGTGAAACTACAATATTGTTTTTAATATTGCAGAAACAATTGAGATGGCAAATCGGGAACCCCGTCAGACACACAGAAAGGTTTACAAGAATGAAAAAGGCATGTCTTCAAATCCTCTCCATTTAACAATGGAGTTTCTAAGTCTTCAAGCTGTTGTCTCACTGAAGCTCAGCAGTGATCCCAAAGTAGAGAAGGACTGACTGCAAAAAGACTCTGGTGAGGGATTTTTGCCTAATAGAGAACCCTAAATTGCATTCACGGCAAACCCACTCAAGCTTTAAGAGAGTTGTTCTACTTAAAATAACTGCAACTTAGAATAAAATGGAAAGAGGTTTTTGGATCCCTAATCAAAAGGCTGGAAGCTGATTGAGAAGGATTCAAAAACAGAACCACGAGCCCAGAGAGTGGAGACAGGAACCACAGAGAAAAATTTCTGGAAAGCAACACTTATGCCCAATTATTAAAGACCTGAGCTGGAACTCACAATTGTGATATTACAGTGCCTGTCGTGTGCCTCCTGTTACTCTCTATTTAGTGGGATCATCCAAGGCAATTACCTTATGTCTGTTCCCTTGTTTTGTGCCGTGTGTGTTATAGGAAAATAACTTATTTGTTCAGTTCCCAGGTCTTCAGATTAGCAGAATCATTCTCAAGGAGCTGTTGCCAGAGGCACATGGGTGATTCAGTTGGTTAAGTGTCTGTCTTTGCCTCAGGTCATGATCCCAGGATCCTGGGATGGAGCCCTGCATCAGGCTCCTTGGTTATTGGGGATCCTGCTTCTCCTTCTTCTTCTACTGCTCCCCCTACTTGTACTCTCTCTCTCTCTGTCAAATAAATAAATAAATAAAATCTTAAAAAAAGAAAAAGGAGCTGTTGCTAAGGAGTCAAACCCAAACCCAAGGAGTTCTTTCTGCACTTGCACCTGCTTTAGTTGATGAAACTCAAGGCTTTTAGCCTGCGACCAATTCTGTGATGGGATAAGGCATTTTAGGGTCTTCGAAGAGAGTGAGTGTATTTCACAGATGGAGGAAATGTAAATAATTTGTGGCCAGAGGGCATACTGTGACATTTTAAAAGCAGGACTCCAAAATATTTTGATGTTCTTCCAATTTAGAAAGAAGTCTACTTTTTCTCCTTGAATTCAGGTCCTTTGACAGCTTGACCAATAAATATATGGCTGAAGTGATTCTATACTAGTTTCTGGAGCCAGAGCTTAAAAACTGATGGATTCTATTTCCTGTATTCTGTGACTGCCCCTGGGATCCAGCCACTGTGCTGTGGGAGGAAGAGACCCACACAGCCTGTGGAGAAGCCCATATAAAAGAAAACCAAGCCCTCAGCCGTCCGTCAGCATTAATTTACTGGCCTGTGAGCAAGCTACTTTGAAAGTAAATCCTGTAGGTCACAAACATCCTCTGTGGAGAAATAAAGAACTGAGCATACTGAATACTGCTCAGATTGCATGAGAGTAGAACAAATAATCTTTGTTGTTTTATGTCACTAAATTCTGGGGTGGTTTGTTATGCTGCAACGGATAACTGATAACTAATTCACTATTGCAAACCAAAACAAAATGATCCTTCTCATCTATAAACTTGGGTCCCTATGCCTTTCCTAATTCTTAAACCTCAAGCACTTTCCAAGGATCTCTCTGGTACTCTCCCTGCTAATTGACGTGTTATCCCAATACAAATCTATTGCAATACCTTATTTCTACCAGTTCCTTATAGTAGCTTAGGCACGACTCTATTATTAGCATGTGGGACACAAAAAATTTAAAATCTACACAGAAATTAATCTTTGCTAAAGGATAACTATTAATCATGATTCTCTAAAGAAACAGAACCAATAGCAGCTCTCTCTTTCTCTCTTTAAAGTCATAGGGAATTGGTTCATGCTATTATAGACTGGTAAGTCCAAAGTTTTTACAAGGTTGATAATCCTACTTCGAGTCTGAGATCTTCTGGTTTCTATAGAACAAGAAGGGCTGACTGATGTCCCAGTTCAAAGGCTATCAGGAGATTTTTACTTGAGGGTCTGACTTCTGTTCTATTTAGTCTTTCAATTGATTGGATCAGGTCCACCCACATTTTTGAGTGAGATCTGCTTTACTCCATCTATCAATTTACAAGAATCTTATCTCGAAGCACCCTCATAGAACCATCTGCTGTTAACATTTGATGAAGTATGTTAGCACTCCATGTCAACTTGACACATAAAATTAACCAGGGGAATGAATATTTAGAACAAATATTTTGTGGAATAATTTTTAGATCCCCCCAGTCACCTCTTAGATTCTGTCATTGTCCAACTACTGTTTCTTTTTCAAGCTCCACCCTTGAAAAATTTTTATTTTTTCATACTCTTGGAGAAATATGACTGTTTAAATTCACTTCTATGTGTGCCTTACTTTTCAGTCTATCCTTGAAAATACCTCATCATTACAGGCTTGCATTGCTTCCTCCCACTGGAAGTCTTTAATTGGATGCCCCGCTGCTTTGTAATTATACATGTAAAGTATAACTTGGTCTTGTAACTGGATTCATACTAAAATTTCTCTAAACAAATACACTATAAGATAATGTCACATTTCCAAATACCTATAAAATTTTTAGAGTAAAACTTATTTCAGATGAACATATTTTCAACTGTCTAAATATTTTACAGATCCTTGACTTTATATAAACATTTTGACATAGCAATTGTCAGTAGTTAAAAAGAGCTAGTGATTACCCTTTGCTGTTTTCAAAGATCTTGTACTTCTTTTGACTGTTATACTACATTTTGCTACCAGCATTTATGGCAACAAATTGTTATTTAAAGGGTAAGAATGTAAATATCCCAAAGAATATCATGTACAATCCAGACAGAATTACAGTTATAACTTGCTTCAAAATTTTGAAAGACTCTTGCTTGTTTTGTTTTTGTTGGTGGTGGTGTTTTTTTTTTGTTTGTTTGTTTGTTTGTTTTTTGGTTTTTTTTATTTTTAGAATTGGAAAGTATGCTATCACTTTAGGTAAGTCCCAAAATTTCACATATGATAAAAATTATATACCCTCCATTATCTTCAGTCTCATTATAAAAATCTGCCTTCCTTTCCAGAGCCAGTTATCATAGAAACCTTTATTACATATATTCTTCACTTATTTTCTTCTTGGTTTATCAACACTGCATTTTATAATAGAGGTTAACACAGAACTGGGTCTAAGAACTGTATCTGTCACTTATTAACTGTTCGACCCCTGCAAAAATTGTTTAAGTTTTCTGAAATGGAGTTTTCTTGACTGAAATGGAGATCATCCTTTTCCTTTACCTGATTGAATGACAGTAAGGATTAAATAAGGCAGATATCTGAAATGTTTAAAAGAGTGCCTAGAACATATTAAAAATAATGATATCTATAATTTTAAATGTAATTTAGTGTTATTTGTGAAAATTAAAGAATATATTTTGATATCTCGGGAAATTCTCTGTTTTAAGAAAGGCTTTAGTCATTCAGAATTTGGGCTTCTGAAACTATATGGGCTACAATGTGTACTGACTTTTTTTTCAAGTTTGTTTTAATCTTAATTCCAGTGTAGTTAATATACAGTGTTAAATTCATGTCGGGTATACAACACAGTAATTCAACAATTCCATATATTACTCAGTGTCCATCAAGGTAAGTGTACTTTTAATTCCCTTCACGTATTTCACCCATCCTTCCACTCACCACCTCTTTGGTAACCGCTTGTCCTCTATAGTTAAGAGTCTGTATTTTGGATTATCTCTTTTTAAATTTTTTTTTTTGATGCCACACTTGAGTGAAATTATATAGCATTTGTCTTTCTCTGACTCATTTCGCATAGCATAATACCCTCTAGTTCCATCCATGTAGTTGCAAATAGAAAGATCTCATTTTTTCTATGGCTAGTAATAGTTCTCATATATATATATATATGTATATATATATACACACACACACATACATGCATACACACACACACATATATATATATACATATATATATACATACATACATACATGCACATACACATATATGCCAACACTTGTTTTTTGGGTACTTCATTTTAGCCATTCTGACAGTTGTGAGGTGATATCTCATTGCAATTTTGATTTCTATTTCCATGATAAAGAGTGATATTGAGCATCTTTTCATGTGTCTGTTAGCCATCTGCATGTCATGTTTGGAGAAATGTTTATGCTTTCTGCCCATTTTTTAATTGGATTATTTTTTTTTGGTGTTGAGTTTTATCAGTTCTTTATATATTTTGGATACTGTATGCATTGGTATTTATAGGTGAACATGAAAATAAATTCACATATCCTTTAGTTTTATTTACTGCCACCCTATAAGATGTAAACGCATTTATTTTAACTCTTACATTCTTCATGCACAGTTTTTGGTATTTGCTATTTGTTATTTTTGAAACTTCTTCACCCTCTTTGTTCCTGTTCTTTTTCTTTTTCATTCCTAAGCAGGCATCTCTTTTAGGTGGATGATGATTCATATACACCAGGCATAAATTTCTCTTTATCAGTAAGTAACACTTCATAAATTGAGGAAGGTATAGAGTTAAGTGTATGCAATAAAATTTAAACACTTTTTTGTGAAACAGATAGGTATTAACATCTTTCTTTACATTGAGCAACTGAAATAGTGTATGAGATATGCATTTTCTCTTGGTATGATGTTGCAATTCAATTACTCCTGCCAAACATGGAGTTAAATAGAATTCAGATGACTATCATTACAACCGGCATGAACACACACATACCCAACAGTCTTCTAAAAACCACAACTAGCTACATATATTCAGGTTTTGATTTGTCAAAAACTTGGGCAGCCTAAACTCAACAAGAAAGTTTTCTTCCTTGGAAATATTTCTTATGGTTTTGAATTAGGAGTTAGTATACTATATTCATCTAATAATTTGATTTGTGGTTATTATTTTTGCATTCTTATGTATTATAAAACAAGGTAGCTTATTTTAAAAATGTTTTGGAGAGTATTAAAAAATTTTTGTTTTTCTTTTGGCACCATAGTACATGGAATATTTGCTAAAACATGTGGATATCACACATAACTCACGAATCTTCCATGAATCCACCTGATTGATGAAAGGTGAAGATTTTTATTTAAGATTCATGAAAGAAAAATTATTGTATTCTTGCTAATCTAGTTCTTCTTTATCAGTATGGTCACCCAACTATTTCAAGGACAAATCTTAACTCAGGTCTTTGTTTCCCAAATGGAGAGTAACATAGGATATCAGGCTAGCGCAGACTGAAAAGGCTCTGATCTTCTCAGGGAGCATCATGGTTTGCTGTGCTTAGTCCAAGGTCATGTTCTGATGAAAATGCAGGTGGGAAGAAGACTCCGTCAAGTGATGCTCGGGGATCTTTCTATGCTGATACCTAATGCATGCTGAAACTGTAGCAGATAACACGGGGGGGTTGAGAAAGGTCCTACTTTTAATTTCTGTGGCTACTCTTTTTTGATCTATTGAGAGGAAAAACACAGTAATAGATGCTTTGGATCTTTTTCTAGAATTCAAGATAGTTTTGCTTGTCTGCTCTACTAGGCTAAATTGTGGGTGTATTAAAATATCTTGTGCCACCATGCTAGAGTAAGCAGAATAAAGTGAACTCTGAAGCCGCAGTAAGAATCAGGTTGGTAGCTATGTCTAAAGTTCCACAAATAAGTTAGTATCATTATATTTAAATTAAAAATGTAAATGTGGTCCAGAGATAATAAGCTCCTTTTTAAGGTCACTGTGAGATTACTATACAAGAGAAATATTATTTTACCTTTATGTCTTATTAATTCCTTCCTCCTGATTTTGTCACATCATCCATTTCTTGAGCTATTTTAAAGAAAACTTGTAATGACTTGCTCACTGTAGGGTCCTCATAGTAATTCTAATAATCCTGAATAAAAGTTTCCAGAGTAAACAATGAGAGGCCTGTGACTCATGATATGCATTAAGATAAATAAGACAAAAATTAAAAGTTGATTAGAAAATAAGTTTTTGATACGGCAGCCATATCACTAGCCCCGCTCCCATATTACTATAAAAGTCCTACCAATTATAAAAGTTTTCTACCACTACTACTAATATAATTTGTAAAATCTACTTCTCTCTGAAGATTATATACCCAGCAATAAATAAAGTGGCAACATGTCTGGTCTTAACTATTAGATATTCATATTGTAATATGAATTATATTAACATATAAGGGTATAAAGGATGGTTGTAGACATACCTAGGGGAATTTTGTCAGCTATAATGAGATAGTGCTGGTGTTTAACCAGACCTCCGGGCCCCTGAGTGTATCAGAGGTTGAGCCTCTTACTATTGATTTCAGCTCAGGTCATGATCTCAGGGTCCTGGGATGGAGCTGCCTCAGGCTTCACACTTAGTGGGGAGTCTGTTTGAGCATTTTCTCTCCTCTTTTCCCCAACCCTACTCCCACTCCCAGCCCCCTCCAATCTTGCTGTCTCTTTATAATAAATAAATTAAAATATTTTTTTAAAAATATTTGAAAATAAAATAAAGAAACAAGGCCTCTTAAATGGTATACAAGATGACCTTGTATAGGAAAAATTCTGAATCAAAATAGTCCAGTTTTTTTGTTCAATCAACAAAAATACCACAACTTAATGTTTGGAGGGTAGTTACTATAGGCCAGGCATTATGCTTAGTTCTTCAGGAAGATTACGTTAGTAAATCCTAACGATGATTATTAGTTCTATCTTCATTCCTATTTACAGATGTGGAAGTTACAGCTTGGAAAGTTAAATTATATAAAGTCGCAAAGTTTATTGTGGAAAAAACAGGATCGTGCTTATCTTACTATCAAGTACAACTTCTTGAACCACTATTCTTTACTACTGTATAAATGTTTTGAATACAAAAATCACATCAGACATTATATTAAGTGTAAGGGATATACAAATAAACAAAGCTGGTTATCTAGATTTTACACTTAAGCCAATAAAACCAGTTCATATGATGAGAGCAGTACTGAAAGTCTATGCAACATTTATTGTAGCCTAGGGCAGGGAGTAGTTGACCCAATTTGAAGGCATATATCAAGGTGGAAGTCTTTGAAGAATGATATGAAAAATAAATATGTAGACAGCAACAGGATAAAGGGTGGCAAGGTAGATTTGTATGTGAAAACACACAGAGTATGGAAAAAATGCTGCAGAGTGCAGATGTTCAAAAAATTACAATTTTGCCAACAGGTTGCTTTATCTGGTGTCAAATGAAGGAAATCAAACAGGCTGAAAAGAGAGAATTGAAGAATCCAGGACCAATCTCACCTATCACGCTAAGGAATTTGCATTTTACTCAGTGGATGATGGTAAGCAATTGATGTTATAAAGAGCAACATTAGCAGGCATGGATTTTAGAAAGTGACATCAGGTGATAATTTGGAGAAAATACTAGAGGAATACATATTTTGGGACCTCAACTAAGCATCTGTTGTGATAGCGACTTTCAATTGAGAGAAAAAAAGGAAACTGACTCCAGATAGGTTTCTGATCCTGGTGATGGGTTTGATATTAATATTTTTTAAAAGATACTTAAGAATTTTATGGTTTTTCAACTCTAAAGCAACCCCTTGGCTTACAAACTTGCACTAATAATCAGTTAACTTCTGAAACTGGACAGCCTTTAAGAGGCCTCTAGTGTATATGTCTGTATGACCAAGAAGAATAATAAATAAGGAACCATCAACTAGAATGAAAAGCTAAGGCTGTGGAGGCTGGCTGAGGGGAGTTTCTGCAAAATGGTAGAAACAAGTGCCTAACCAAGAATTTACTTTCTTGCCACGGTGGGAAATGTTAGCCTATGGATTTCAGCAGTGTGTATACGGCCATACCACCCTGAACACACCCGATCTCATCGGATTTCAGCAGTGTCATTGACTCATTACCACCGCATGAACCTTGGAGTTCCTTTTCTTCAACTGAATGTATTACTTCAAGTATGTTGTTCTTACTTTGATATTATAATAACATTTGGATACCATCATACATTGAGTATAGGGGTACAAATTACTTGTTTATTAGTTCATAGATCACTGCCCCAAGAGGAGCCATAGTGAGAAGAAAGAGGGATGTACAGTACCCAGAGATCCTTTATTTTGATCATAATAAAAGATAGGAATTAAAGAGTCCATAGTTTTCAATCTGTACATACATAGAAAGGAATACATGGATATGGGAGTGACCAAAGGGGAAGACGGTGACAAAATGGTCACCTGATTACCAGGTTCTAGTCTACTCGTTTTCTTTAAATAATATAACCACATGGATGGCCCAGTTGGTAAAGTGATTCTTGGTTTCAACTGAGGTCATGATCTCAGGGTTCAGAGATAAAACCTGGCATCAGGCCCAATGCTCAGCACAGAGATTGCTGAAATTCTCTCTCCTTCTCCCTCTACCCATCATGCTTATGTACACACATGCTCTTCTCTTTCTCTCAAATAAATAAATGAATCTTTAAAAAAAATAAATAATAGGGCTGCCTGGGTGGCTTAGTGGGTTAAGCCTCTGCCTTCAGCTCAGGTCATGACCTCAGGGTCGTGGGATCGAGTCCCACATCGAGCTCTCTACTAGGCAGGGAGTCTGCTTCCTCCTCCTTCTCTCTCTCTCTCTCTCTCTTTCGCTCTCTCTCTCTCTCCTTGCCTCCCTGCCTACTTGTGATCTCTCTCTCTCAAAAAAAAAAAAGAAAAAAGAAAAAGAAAAAGAAAAACTTAATAAATAAATAAATACATAAATAAATAAAAATAAAATAAAAATTAAAAAATAAATAAATAATATAACCACTAACAACTACAGACCACATTACTTTCTCTGAAGGAGCCTTGTACCAAGCTGTCACTATTATGATGTGTGCGCATTCTGTAGGATTTCCATAAAAGACTTCTTTCTATTATTTTTTCCCTATCTTCCCCACAAAGTAGAATTCAAAAGAGTTGTTGTTGAACTAGTTTTAAACAAGTGAATGAGGGTACCCACTAGGCAGTGGTGGGCAAGAACTGGTTTGTCCTGTTTTGCAAGAACTGGTTAGATTTTGAAGAATTTTATAAGCTGACTGTTAAATATAAGTAGTATTTAACAATATTATAAATGTAAAATTACACAAAATTATATTTTAAGTGTAATAAATACTAAAAATCCATCAATTATAATTTTGAGTATTACCCATGCTCTAATGTTTGTTTTCCTGTGGTAGAAATACTATATAATGGTGTTCTACTGTCTTTCTCTTCCCAATACTGCCTCCAGTAATGTAACATTGGTATCTTGAAATTGAGCACATTGGAAATATTTCTATCCTAGAAATCAGCAAATTCTATAAATTAAGTCATGATTTATTGGTTTGTAGACTGTCTGGAGTTAAGATAATAATGGATAAAATGTTAATGCAGGTCAACTAAACTTTAGTGCATTGCACCTTTAGCTTTTACATTGTGAATAGTACACGCATTAAAAAAAAAAAAATACTGAGGAAAATGCCTTCCAGTAGACAAACGTGTTCCAATTCAGCAAATAAACCATTCAAGATATTGACAAATAAGTAGCCAAAGTCTATTTAATTTTCATTTTTTCACTTTTTATTGTTTCACTCTTTTTTTGATCTTTCTTAATGCAAAAGAAATGTAAACTAACATTATGTTAGTACTATACTTAAAAAGCTGGCTCTTAAACATTTACAAACCTACTACTGACCCTAAATGATGGCAGAGCAAAAAGAAGAAAGAATCTGGTTAGCCAGAAGTACACAGGCATCCTCCTGGCAGTCCTGATGTGTACATCTGTGAGGGAGAACTAAACTTCTACACTCATACCACAGTATTTTAGAATATCATTTTTGTAGAATTTTGGCCTATGCCCAAAAATAATGCAAGTAGCTAAAGAGATCCAAGCTGAAGATCCAGGAAATAATTGATCAAAGGATTAAGTGTGCAAATGCTGACTTCTACACTCATATGGTCAAGGCCAGACCTTGTTTCTCCTTTATCAGTATCCCTTGAAGAGTCTCTTCCTAAATTATTGGTAACATGATATGTGAGAAATCTCCCCTTTCTCAGATACTCAGTACTCACCTCTGCATCTGAGTAGTTGATACATACTCTTAGAATGTCCTGTCTAGGATATTCATATTTCATTTCAGTACGTACACTCTACTTTCTTTGATCCTCCTACCCAGAAGATGTTCTTGTTAGCTATGTCATTCCTTCAAGGTCTTGCTGGTTAGATATCTAATTTAATGTGCATTTAATCTAAATCGTTAATGAAAGAATTACTGGTCCCAAAGAACACTGATGATTATTTTAACTTACAGTAGATGTTGTGCTCATTGTGGGTCTGAGGACACAGCATATAGGTGCCCATTTGTAAGCCAAAAAGAGCCTTCAGGAGAAACTAAAATACCAAAATACCATTATCACCTATAATGTACATGTTTTCCAAAAACAGACAATTGCCTATGAAATATAACAATTACTATATATAAGCTAGTGTTAGTTTGATGCCAGAGTGAAGGTAAAATGAAGAAGATGCTCACCCTGTTTTATATTGAGGAGAGAGATGTACATCAGAAATGTTTATATCTAAATGTTGTGTGCTATATAATCATTTTCCTTGTCAAGTGTATTATTACATGTATACAGTCCCCAGAGAAAAATCTTCGCAAGAGTCATGGCCACTTATATAGATCTGCCTATGCAGAAAGAGATTCAGATAAATGTCCTTTGCCCCCCTTTATACTTCTCTAGCTATACTTGAGACTTCAGTTGAATAGCAGTGAGTATATGTAGCTGATTTGGATTATCTTGGTTAATCTTGAATAATCACAGATACAAAAATACTTTACATGCCCTACTTATGTTATTGTCTTACTAAGTAGTATTTTGAGTATAGCAGAAAGCGTATCCTGTTTGTAGAGATTTCTCCAAAACTGTCTATTCCCTATTTTCTTCAATGCTCATGTTATCAGCTGTGATTCATCTTCAGACCCAATAAGATTCAGAGTAAATATGTCAATACATTTCCCTTAAAAATAAAATTATTATATTACTCTTATCTATTTGAACTAATTAAAATAAATTTTGGCCCTTTAATCTAGAAAAATATATTGTAAACATAAAATTGAAAGCTACTGAGTTAAAAGAAGGAGAAATTATAGCAACTGTTAAGTTGCATTAAATTCATTTTGGCCTTTACAATGACATGAATGGAACTACAGGGTATTGTGCTTAACAAAATAAGTCAATCAGAGAAAGACAATTATCATATGATCTCTCTGATATGAAGAATTTGAAAGGCAAGGTGGGGGATTGTAGGGGGCAGGGAGGAAAAAAATGAAACAAGATGGGACCACGGAGGTAGGCAAACCATAAGAGACTCTTAATATCAGGAAACAAACTGAAGGTTGCTGGGGGTGGGGGGAGGGAGGGTTGGGGTGGCTGGGTTATGGACACTGGGGAGGGTATCCACAATGGTGAGTGCTGTGAATTGTGTAAGACTAATAATTCACAGACCCATACCCCTGAAGCAAATAATACATTATATGTTAATAAAAATTTTTCATTTTGGTTGAATGTGTAATGTTTAAATTTAGATAGATCCAACTGAGTTTTTTAAGAACAATTTCAAACTATCCCTAAAGCTATTTTCAAGACATTTTTAGTTTGTAGGAAAACATAAAAGAAGAGATATTTAGTTGAAGTAATTGGATTCTGACAGTTTGGGCAGAGTAGGAGTTAGATCCCATCAAAAGCAGGTTAGATACGTTATAAAGAAAAGGAATCTAATATGAAGGTACTCAGTTTTTAAACAATCATTTACATAGTTTTGCATTGCTTTTCAAATGTTCACCATTCCTTCGATGGACAGTCTGTATCCTACTAAACTTCAAATCCTGTTCTCCAATAGACAGCAATATTTTAAGGCAAATCACTTAATAGACTATACTAGTTGCTCAAAATTACATTTTTCTTAAAATAAATCCTATAAATAGCTTAATTTTAAGTTTGTCCTTGAAACTGACATTATTTCATCTTGAATTTACTGCACATGCTTTACTGAACATAGTCAAATTTTATTTTCCAAAAGCCTGAGTATTATCCTATTATGGCATTCAAAGAATGTGAAAATCAGGAAAGTTGCCCATACTTCTCTGCTCAAATAGGAAATAAACATCACTCAAGGGAACAGGTGTCCTCTCCATTCTCACTGCCAGCTTGCTGCCCACTGCCAGATCTCTAGTTCTATCCGGATTTGTTAACTGTGCACCAGGGGTTGATGGCCTTCTCACATTTGGCCGGAGCCCTTTCTCATATGGCTCTCAGAAATGAATGTATAAAGGGCAAAGGTGAAAAGTACCTACCACAACAGCCTCTGGGAAAATGTCCCAAATGTCTGAATAATCATAATTGAAAAAGGGAGGTAATGATACTGCCCTCTTCTGATTCAAGGAGTAAGGCAAATTATTTCAGATGGATTCATGAAGGGAGCCATCCTCTGGCTTTACAGTGCTATGACATTAAGTAAGAAAATAAGATTAAATATATGCATTATCAAAGGAATCAGAAAAGGAAAAAATATTCTGAAATTGTTTAATCCTGCTCTGTGTGTGTAAAATGTTAAAATATTCTCTGAGCATCTGTATAGGAAAAGTCTAGTGTAACTTTTTAAACTTTTACCAAACTAAAAATGTTTTGTTTCTATTTTTCAAACTAAAAATGTTTTAACAGAATGATTTATTGAAGCTGAATCTGGTCTATAAGGATAAATAATATTTAGATAGGAAAAGAGAGTCTTAGAAGAGTCGCAGGATCAAATATATGCAGATGAAAATTTGCATGAAATTTGGTGGGGGTGGGGTAGATGGATGATGCCTTGGTTTTAAAACCAAACTGGCCAGATTAATCAAGACTTGGAAGAGAAATATTTAACACTAAATTTTGATAGTAATTTAACTGCTAGAGAACATTCAAAATGGAAAACATTCAGAAACAAAGGACCATGTAAAACTTTAACCAGGGAGCAAAATGATAGTGATATTTAGGAAAAATAGGCAGACAAACAATGAGAGATTCTGGACTCCAGGAAACAAACTGAGGGTT
Organism: Mustela nigripes; assembly: GCF_022355385.1. Lineage (NCBI taxonomy): Eukaryota > Metazoa > Chordata > Mammalia > Carnivora > Mustelidae > Mustela > Mustela nigripes. Next base: position 197,306,576 of record NC_081557.1, read on the forward strand.
ACAGAAAGGAGAGGGGTGGAGGGATGGGGTAACCAGGTAACAGTTATGGGCATATGTTGTGATGAGCATTGGGTGTTATACACAATTAATCAATCATTGAACACTACATTAAAAACTAGTGATGTACTATACAGTGGATAACTGAACATAATAAAAAAGAAACACACACACGCACAATTTGAAAGGAATAATAAAGCAGTTGATACAATAATAATATAAATAATTTACAGTGGCTGCTGGGGGGCTCAGTCAGTTGGGTGCCTGCCTTTGGCTCGGGTCATGGTCTTAGGGTCATAGGATGGAGCCCAAGCCTGCTCAGCACGGAACCTGCTTCTCCCTCTCCCTCCACAGCTCCTCCTGATTGTACTCTCTTATTTGACAGTGTACTCACTGTCAAATAAATGAAATCTTTTTAAAAGTTAATAATTCACCTTATTTCACTGAATCTTAGATACCAATCAATTGAAAGATGCACACCTGTATGTTGATTATTCTAGAATTGGGAGAAAAACTCATGCATATAATCTATGACATACTATTGATTGTAAAACATAATCTGATTCCCAGGATGTTAAAATGTGAAAAAAAAAATGTGCCCTTTAGTAGATGAATACAGTGGTACCTACTATTCAGTGAATGCTTTTATTTCTACTTATTATAGTATATGTGCTGCCAAAGTGAGCACAACTTCTACTTATTATAAACTATGCTAAACACCTTATATTTACTCACTCAGAAAAGTCTGTATAAATTATTAATATCAGGTATAACTATTGTCCTATTTCTATTGTCCGAACTATTGTCCTATTTCTACAAATTGAGAAAACCAGTGCTTACAGAAGTTATGTAGCCTCCTCTCTTTCCAAGTTTTCAAATACAGGGAGCCCAAACTAAAGAGGTTATACTGGCGACAACAGGGATATTCAGAAGGGTAACTGATTTCAGAGAAAATAACATTTGTTTAGGAAAGGTTGAGTTTCCAATAATGTCAGGGTAACAAATCTGTATTGCCCTTTAGTGGTTGCATATATGGGACTGAGCAAAAGTGAAGAATCAGGGAGCTCTGTGTAAAGCAGTACTTGAAGCTTTGAGAAGACATATCATGTGAGCGTTTAAGGAGAAGAGGAGGCATAGAAACCAATTAGACTATAAATCACAGTTATGAATCGAGAAAAGTGCCAGCTATAGAGAAAAGAAACTAGTAGAAAAGAGCAGAAGGACAAAAATAATAAAGAGGCTTAAAGATCAGGAATCTAAAGAATTTGAGAGATTTAATAAAACACAAATTGAGAAAAGGTTATTGAATTTGGGGAGGCAGGTGGTGATATTCAGAGAATAATTTCGGTAGTGGGGTGGTTTCAGAAGCCAGATATGCAGGGGATTAAAAAGCAAATGAGTAGAAGCTGTGGCACAGGTGTAGATCACACATTTCAGGAATTGGCAATAAAAGGAAGAAGGAAAATAGAATGTTGACATGGAGCTCTGTGAAAAGGAGAAATTCAAAATGTCAGCAAAGGAGGCATGGGTGAAAAAGAATCAAACACAGAATGTAATTTGAAAATATGCTATAGAAATACATGAGAAGTTTGCTAGTTCTTCCATCCATTGTATAGTGCTTTATTGAGTAACTACTGTGAATAATACTGCAAAGACTAGGTTCCAAAGACAACTAAAGCCCAGTTCTGTAGAATCCAGGGTAGGGTGCCCCAAGTTGGACTTCTCTGGCAGTATAACTATTTTGAGTTTAAAAATCAATTGAAACCAGGCATATTCAGAAAAAGTTCTATAGCTTCCCCTTCAACTGCCTAAAAAGAATTGAGAGAACCTGTTCCAGGAAGCGAGCTATCACCATAGATAACTACAGTATGATATGATCTAGGTGTAGTAGGGGGACACAGCAAGACCTGTTTGGTCGAAGTCCCCTATGTCCCACTGTTTGAATGGCCCGGTGAAATTTTATTTACCAAGTATTTATTCTTGTGCCTCTTCCTGAGGATTGCATTCTTTCCCTTTGAAGTTCCAGACCCTACCCCTTTCTCCTTAGTTAAAAATGGCATGTATGCCTTATTTTACCTGACTGTCTTTGGAATTTTCATAGGGAACCTTATACATAGAAAACAAAATTTTATTTTCTCCTCTTAATATGTCTCATGTTAATTTGTTTCTTAACTCAGCTAGAAAGACCTTGAAGGTGATAGGAAATTCTTGCTCTCCAATAGTTCTTGCCCTCAAGTTGTTTAAAATCTAAGGAAAACTGAGATGTTAAAAGACAACTAAACTCTATCAAGTAATATGTAACAGGCAAAAGAAACACAAAGAAAAGGATAATGAAGTTGCCAAGAAGTGATGTCCAGAGTGAGTTTTAAAACCCAAGTGAATGGAAGGCAGAGGGGCAACAAGAAAAAGGCAAAACTTAGGAAAGAGCTTAGCCGTTTTAGAAGACTGAAAGTAGTTGACTTGGCATGTGTCTGGGATAAGAGGGGGATAATGAGAGATGCAGTTGAAGACATTAGTAGGGGTCATACCAAAGTGGTTCATGTTTAGTTGACATCTAGCTATGCACCAGGTATACGAGGTTGCATATACACAGAAAACATTGTATAAAATTGAAGCTACATAGGAATATACTGTTCGTAGGACTTAATAGGAAATCTCAATCAATTTTCCATAAAAGTCCTTTTTAAATATTTTTAGAAAATGTTATATTAGTTGCATATTAATTTCCTGTGGCTCCTCTAACAAATAATCTGCTTAATTAACAAATTAGTGGCTTCAGAAATGTATTATTTTACAGTTCTTAAGGTCAAAGTATGAAATTGGGTCTTGCTAGGCTAAGATCAGGGTGTTGATAGGGCTGCTCCCCTTTCGAGAGACTCTAGAAAGAAAAAAATCAACTTTTTTTTTTTCCCCATTTTCTAGCTATGGGAGCCTACCAACATTATTTTATTCATGGCCCATCCCTGAATCTACAAAGCAAGCAATACTGGTAAGTCCTTCTCATACTGCTATCTCTCTGGTTCTCTCTCTTCTGCCTCCTTCTGCTGATTTTAAGAATGCTTGTGATTTTATTAAGCCCACCCATTTATTCCAAGATAATCTCCCCATCTCCTAGTCAGCTGAACCTGCAACCTTACTTTTTGCATTTAATCTGACCTATTCATAGTCTCTGGGGATTAAAACATGGACATCCTTGGGAGATTACTCTTCTGCCTACTACAGAGGCTGTCCAAAAAAGTCTTAAAAATAATAAGGCGATATACAGTGGGAAAGACCAGTTACTAAATTGACAAACATTCAGTAAATATTTGTTATGTGCAAACAATTTTATTAAATATATTCTAAAACATCAGAATGTACTATGCCTTGAAGAGCTAAAGGAAACAAAAGATACAAATATAAAAGAAACTGTAACTCAGCAAATAAAAATAGTATAGTAAAATTTGGCTAAGTGTGAGAAACAATTATTTTAATTTTTATTACTTCAAAGATTAAGATAAAGTCTACCCAAAAATGATATTCTAAAGATGTGTGGGTCTTTTTAAGGTAATAATAGATATGGAATAACAACAACAAAAAATTTCAGGTTGAGGGTAATAAATATATATGTATTAATGTGGTCAAGTAACCCATTAGTTTGCAAGAAAAGTGTCATTCTGGGGATATTTGATACATATGCTCAAATTACTCATTGTACTTTAGAATATCCATATTTGAATGCAGAAAACTTAAATTCAAGTTGGGGCATTGTGAATTGCCCTGTTGCCTTGGAAAATCACTCTCTCTCCAAGGAAAATAAAACATGCTACCTATCCCTTAAGACTGATGTCATGACTACAATATGAATCTGCTTTGTAAACTTTGCAGTATTATGAATATTGGTTGTGCTGTTAAATTTACAATAATTATGGTAAGCCTTAATTCTAGATTGAAGAATTAAGACTGCAATTTATGGATAACAAAAGTGTACTTTTGGTTTCCAAACTAGGAGTACTATGAAGTATTATAAACATGTATTACAGAACTAAAAAGAATAAATCAAAGGCTACTATGTGAAGGCCACAATAGAAGTAGAGGAAAAAGATGAGAATCCAGATTTGGATTAGGAATCAAGAACTTCACAGACAGATTTGCAGCAAATACATTACAGCCAAGGGCATCATAGGAACTGGTGACTGATTTGGAAGGGAATGGAAAGAAGAGAAAATCCATAACATTAAGGTGGTATTTAAAAACAAACGAAATGTGCAGATAAGCTTTTTGGTTGTGGTTTGGTTTGTTTGGAATGGATGAAAAAATGTTAAAGATACTCCATTATAAAACAGGCCAGAATGAGATTATAATTGGAAATACAAATTCTGGCTTCTTATAAGACCATGTTGTTTGAAGAATAACAGAGAAAGAGGATGGATAGGTAGATGAAATAGTAGCTTTCTTTTGTCAATGTAACTCAAATTGTGTTACTGCTTGGAGTATGGGGCTCTGTCCTGTCTTAGCTGTGTTACAATCTAATATTCATGTCTGCCATTGAAATGGTGGTATATATACATAGAGGTAGTACCTACCATATTTGATATAAATAAGTTTCAGAGACTCACTCTGTATATGTGCCTATGTACTTAATAGCAATTATTACAATTTTGTGCTTCTTTTCTATCAAACTAAATTTTGATTACAAGTTCCTTAAAGGCAAGAATGTGTCGTTTTGTCTGATGTGACCTTTGCTTTGTATAGTGCCTGTCACATAACACAAGCTCAGCAAATGTATGATTAATTATAGTGCTTTTCAGAAATTGTCTTATATATTATTTTTCAGGTAACTATCTCCTCCATAAATTGACAGAAGTCATCTCTAATCAATTTGGGCATCACCAGTTTTTTATTGCACAATGTTTTCAAATCCTTGGCTCCCAATAACTGTTTTCTCAACTGAATTGAGGACACATGACATTAAAAAAAGAAACTGCAGTGTATATAGTCACACTCTCGGTATTACACACAAATTACAAAAAGGATTTAAAATTCCTTAACAGTGACGTATTTCAGAAGTCAAGGCTTAAAAAAAAAATACACCAACATACAACATCATTAAAGTGATATAATTAAGTCTAGACTTCATTACCATCTAGTGATTGTCCTAACATATTGATTGTTATGGTTGGCAGTGTCAACTCTATAGAAGGAAGGGAAGAGAAAGAGAGAAGTGAGAGAAAGAGAGAGAGGAAGGAAGGAAAATTCTTTTGGAACTTACGGTTCTCATTTTCCACTTTCTACCCAAGCTGAAAAGCTTTTACTATTCCCATAGCATAACAAAATTTCTTTTTTTGAAATTGTATTTTTAAAATTGGCTGTCATAAATTGTTATGGACACTGAATTCACAATATATACTTTGTACCTCCTGGAGCTTTAAGTCATACTACAATATGGTCTGAAAATTAGGCAGATATTATGTTGGATAAACTTATAGACGATTCTTTCTTTGTACGTAAAAAGATAGCCAAAAACTATCAGTAGGAGAATTTTGCAAGATATTCTTTCAGTTTCTATATGATAAAACATTTTCTTTCTACTTATCAGTGAGAGGTACCTAATGAAAAAGACAGAATGCCTGCCAGAGTCAATGAGACTCTTTCCCAAAGGAAATAAAAGAGAAGCAGATGATTGCTTGAATAAATTTTTAGAAACACTAGTCTTTTCATTTCATTCCATGGGAAATACCTGGAAAATAGCATTTCTAAGATATGATACTAAATAATGAACTCCTGTAGCCATGCCAAACCCCCAGCAAATTGCACAGCCGGCAGGGAGGGGCAAAATAAGGGGCAGTGGTGAGAAAATCACCACCTTTAGCACCAACGGTTACTGGAAGAGGACCTTGACTGAAGTCAGAGTAGGTTATAGATCTGTCACTGGTTCACAAACCCCATTATGAAATGAACTGCCTAAATGTTACTTTACCCAAGCCAGTTTTACAAACAACATCATGGTTTGTTCTCAAGTCACAAAGTTTCAGTATCTTACCAGTCTGGCTCCGAGGTATGCCAAGACTCAGAAAGATTAAAAACACCTGTTGCCAGTTCAGTGACTGACTTAACAATAATCTGCTCATCTCTAGCCTGTCCACCTTTTAGTGATTATGAAGCTTCAGTCCTGTTGAAGAATGCCTTGGAAAAAAGGCTACTTCTCTATCGTTCATAACTTCTTTGGCTCCTTTCAGTTTTCTAAAATAATAGCCAAAGGATATAGAGAACATAATAGAAAGTACCTTGCTTGAATGTCCATTAACATTAGATCTCTAAGATCAATTTTCTCCTGGTCGCTTGTGATCTGAGATGGTTTAAAAGGAGTTATTTATTTTTTTTTCTAAGTTGATTCTAATTCTCTTGGTATCTTCAGAAAACAGTTGTCTAGGCATTAAATACTGGCAGTTATTAAGGTCGGCAATAGAAGGAATTTTTGAGGTCACTGTTCATTTGTCTATAGTTTCTCTTGCTTTTAGAATTGATTTAGTTTACAATATAGAATCACATAAATTGACATTGTATTGTCAGTGGATTAACCTTCACAGTTCTCACATATCCGCCATTCCATTTTTGTATATAAACACTTGGTTACCTTCTTGAGGTTTTTATGAGGTTCAAGATGAAATTGTTTTACATAAAAAGGGCAACCAAATATAAATCCATTAAGCCTATAAGTACGTTTTATCTTGAAAATATATTGCAAATGTCACTTGTAAAATTATCTACCTAACTTTTTTTTTTTTTTTTTCTAAAATATTTACTGCTCTGATATCCTTTACGTAGCATTTTCATTAGGCAATTTCCTTGGGAGTAAGTATCGCTTAGTAGTATAGCAGAAGTAGTATATACCCCTTAGTATCACAAAAACTTAGACACCACTGCCCAATTTTTAGGACCCTACAGCACTTTAAAACCTTTAGGCTGTTGCACCAGCTGCAGGGGCTCCAGGACAAAACTTAGAAGTTCGGAATCTTTGGCCCCACCCCAAACTATTGAATCACTTCCATTTTAACAAGATTTCCCAGATAACTTTTATTTAATAGATTAAGGTTTGAGAGGCACTGCTTTAGGCATTTTATATCGCATCACTTTCCCCCAGAGGAAGGCAGCTACACTTCTTCTCTCATACCTTTAAAAGATGGTTTTGGAAAGACAAAATTTGGGACTATAAGTAGGGAGGCTCCCTGATGGCATATCATAATGCTTGGAATCCATAACTTCCTTTAGCCTGGATCACCAACCTGTGGGAACTGTTTACAAGTATCATCAATTCACCGGCCTCTAACAGCAGCAGTTTTTCCAAAGGCATGACTATCATTTCTTTTCTTCTTTTCTTTTCTCTCCCCCACCTCTTTAGATCTTTTTTGGGGCACTATTCCAGCTAAATCTTCTCTTGGGTAGTAACTGTTAAGTACCATAATTCTTTTTTTTTTTTTTTTTAAGATTTTATTTATTTATTTGACAGAGAATACAAGTAGACAGAGGCAGGCAGATAGAGAGGAAGGGAAGCAGGCCCCCTGCTGAGCAGAGAGCCCGATGTGGGACTCGATCTCAGGACCCTGAATCATGACCTGAGCCGAAGGCAGCAGCTTAACCCACTGAGCCACCCAGGCGCCCAAGTACCATAATTCTAATACAGTGTGTATAACATCAACTAATGACAGTTTTTTCTCTGTCTCCTTTTTGTGTCCTCCATTCTGGCTGGTGGGAACAAGCACTATTCTAGGTTCTGAGTGAGTCTCAGAAATCGATATCTCTAATCCTTTCAGAGGGTCTTGTAGCCATCAGGCAGTGTGTTCACAACTCAGGCTTCTCAATATTCATTTGAGTATATCACGAGGGACCCACCGTGCATCTTAGAGCTCTTTCCATGCAGCTTTCTTCTGTGTTCTTCCTTGTGAACTCTCATGGCCTTGGTCTTCTTGGACTCTCAGTTCTGTCCCCTGACCAAAGAGGCACTACCAGGCTTCCCTTGGCTTTCCGTTGCTGCCTTGTTGTTAAAAATACTTTCAGGGGGCGCCTGGGTGGCTCAGTGGGTTAAGCCGCTGCCTTCGGCTCAGGTCATGATCTCAGGGTCTTGGGATCGAGTCCCACATCGGGCTCTCTGCTCAGCAGGGAGCCTGCTTCCTCCTCTCTCTCTGCCTGCCTCTCTGCCTACTTGTGATCTCTCTCTGTCAAATAAATAAATAAAATCTTAAAAAAAAAATACTTTCAGGACAATAAATTGGGGTCTACCCACTCCACTCCCTTCTCCACCCTCATCTGCTACTTCTCTTTCAAGGATCATGGTTTTTGGCTGCTTGATATCCTATCTCTTGAATCTCATTCCTAGAAGATTTTAGTAATTGGCTCTGATGAGATTCAAGACATAATATCCCAAAATATGACACTTTTTAGCATATTTTTTATTTTAAGCAGAAGGAATTTGAGAAATGGTAGTTGTAGGAAGTACTCTCTGACCTTCTTTTTTGAAGCAGACCCTTAAACACTCACATGAGAGGTACCCTGCCTATACTCAGAGGAAAGGAACATCCTTATGCCCAAAGAGGGAGCAAGGCAGAGAGAAATCTGAAACAATAGGTTTTGCTGGTTTCCCAAAGTTTACTACACTTAGCTCATATCCTCAGTACTATCGCATTTTCCACTCTTCATCAAAATTAGCATAAAAGTGCTCTGGTTTAAATATTTCTTTGGGTCGGGGCACCTGCGTGGCTAAGTCAGTTAAGCGTCAGACTCGATTTCAGCTCAGGTCTTGAGTTCAAGTATTCAAGTGTTCCACATCCAATATGAAATCTATTTAAATAAATACTTCTTTGGGACTTCATTTCCTTATGAAGGTTTCTGTGTCAACTTCACTATATATATTTTTCTCTTGCTCTCTTTTACTTCAAAGACTTAGGTAAGAGCCTAAGACAAATAGAAGAAGGATGTTTTTCTCTTCTATAGATCAATGTAATCTACTCCTAGCATAATTGTTGGTGATTGCAGTATCCATGAAGATAATCCCAATATTCTTTTATTTTACAATAAAATAAATATTTTATTTATCCCAGTATTCTTATATTTTAAAATGCATACATATTCATATCATTCTTCTCAAAATTTTACACTGGTCTTGATTTCACTAAAGAATAGCTAAAATTTTTACAATGATGTATAAGTAAGTTGGCCATATAATTTATTATTATAAACCAAAACACTGTGAGAATAAAATAAGACAATGAACAATCATGCTGAGAAAATAGGCAGAACTGTCTTTTCTGGGGAAAATATATATATAACTTATAGTCAAATGAGGTCTTTACCAACAATGCCCTGCATGAGTGACTTCTAACACACCCTTTGATATCCTCTACAGACCTCTTCACACAATCTGCTCAGCTACACTAGCTTCTTTGTTCTTCCTCAAATACACTAACAGTTAGGGACTCTACACTGTCTAGAAGTGTGTCTGGACTGCTCTCTCCCCAATCTTCCTTCACTTCATCTAAATCTTTCAGAAGGGAGGCCGTCCCTAGCAACTCAGTAAAAATAACTCAGTAAAAATAACAAACCTACCTCTGAACTCAGAACTGTCCATATTCCTTATCCTATTTTTTTTTCCCTGCAGTAACTTCATTTCAGAAAAAGAAACTGTTACTGAGTTGAAAACAAAAACCGACTACAGACATCATTGTCCTGTAGAGAACTGATGTAATTTTGCCTTCAGAGATGCTGGTTCATTCGTTCTTTAATTTAGGGAAAACACCTGCTTGATCTCAGTGAAGACAAAGACCATTTATCTTCTTGGGTGGCTTGGAGAACAAAGGAAAAAGAAAAAAGTTAAATTTCCCTACTATACAACTTATAACCTAATGACAAGTGCTTGAGACAGGCAGAATGACCTTCCTCCAAGAACTCAAACACCTCGATGTCAATACTCTGCTGACGGCAAAAGGCCATCTTAGCTTAACATTATCCTAACCTCTGGGACCCTGTAAGTCTCCTTTTATATACTAAAATTCCATGGGAAACTTCCTTCATCTCTACCCACACCCACCAAGATATATGTTAGCAATTACCTTCCAAATATATTGCACACTGATCTACATCTGAAGGGTCTAATGACTAAGGTTTTACTAAACACGTTAACACATTTTCTTAACAATAGCTAACCCTGCAAGGTTCTGGACGCCTTTCTTCCAAATTCCTTAGAGTCTTATGTTATTCCTAAATCCTTTCCAACTTGAAAGTGTGTAACCAGCCAGTCCTCAAGACCCCAATGCAGCTCTTTCTTTCTTTGGGTCCTGTCCCCATGCTTTAATAAAACCACCTTTGGGGGGATGCCTGGGTGGCTCAATTGGTTAAGCATCTGCCTTTGACTCAGGTCATGATCCCAGGGTCCTGGGATCAAGTCCCTCATTGGACTCCTTGCTTGGTGGGGATCCTGCTTCTCCCTCTGCCTGCCCTTCCCCCTGCTTGTGGTCTCTTCCTCTAGCAAATAAATAAATAATTTTTTTTAAAAAAACCACCTTTTTCATCAAAGATGACGTTGATGAATTCAAGAAAGAATTCAAGAATGAATTCTTAAATTCAAGAATTCTTGAAAGAATTCAAGAAAGAATTCTTTCTTGACTGTCTGCCCCAAACCTTAACATTTTCACATCATTGGTCATAGTCAGGCCCAAGAATGAGATAAAGAGAAAGCTGAATTTCTCTGCATGATAATGAAAATTGACTTTCTACAAGCCATTGAAGTAGAAAGCTAAATGAGAATCTACAGTAGTAGAACGTTTAGAAATATCTACTCTATAGAGAGAAGAGTGATTAAGGTCTTTGTGCAGTAATGTCTAATATTAAATGTGAAGTTTTTCCTTTTTTGTTTTTCAGTAATGGAGCTACATTTGGGCATTAGCCTCCAAAGGGTAGTATATCCCTTCTGAAAATCACAGTGTTTCAGGAATGAGTGAAAAAGGTCAGGGCTCCATATTGGTAATAAAATAGGCAAGGAGAGAAGTGGATCATTTGAGCTGTCAGGAAGAACTGACTTTGAGTTTGGTCAGAAAAGACTAGTGGGGTCTGAATTCATTTATTCTATTTGGGCTATCCCTGCCTTTGATTCTATTTGAGCTATTTTATTACTCTATTAAAAAAACCATGATAATACAAATAATTCCTGTTTATAAAAATAAAAATTTGTTGCATCCAGTAGAAAGAAACTGATTATAGATTGTTGTTAGACCACTTTTTATTCTATTTGTTAGCTTATGTTAGCATGTCTTTATTGCATCCGAATTACTTAAATTCTCCTTTGATTCAGTAAGATCATCTCACTAGTTCCCTCACCAAGTCAAATAAAATATTTAACATCTGTTCACTTTAAATTTCTAGAGAGCCACAATTTTAATCTAAAAAAAAAAGAGTTTTGTTTTGTTTGTCTGTTTGTTTTTATCAGAGCAAAGACTATCAGCAACTGAGCTATTTTGGGAAAACCTGGAGTTCATCTGAATTAAGAAAAATGTGAAAAATAATTCCTGTACCCTCCAAAACTTAGCAGAAGAAGTTTGCCTGTGAAAAGGTAAAAGGAGAACATAGGGGCTATTACGGTTTAGTGAGTAAAGACTTACAAAATGCACAGCAATCCATTCTGCATGCTAGATGTCGAAAAGTCTTAATCCCCCTTAATCCCACTGCAGTTCTTATCCTGTCACTGTTTTTCACTTATCAAATATTTCTAAATGTTCTATTATTACTGTTTTAGTGGTTTTTATTGTGCAAAGTCTTAAAATCTTAGCTGTTCCACAATAACTTTGATCAAGGTCGACAAACTTTTTCCATAAAATGACAGATAGTAAATATTTTATGCTTTACAAGCCATATGGTCTCTGTCACAACTATTCAGCCCTGCTTTTGTAACACAAAAGGAGTCACAAATGCTACATAAACAAATGAGTTCCAATAAAATTCCAATGAGTTCCAAAATTGTATGCACGAAAGCAGGACTGGGTTGTGGACCATAGTTTGCCAACTACTGAGATAGTTATTATAAAACCTTATTATAAAACCTTATTATAAAACTATTGAAGACCTTATTATAAAACTATTGAAGTCACAATTATTTAGAACTTAAAGAATTTTAAATTATTTAATAGAATATAACATTTTACTTTTTGTCATTCTAATGGGAAAAATATGTGTAGGTAAAAATGATTGTAAAGAAGGTTTACTAATGGCTAATAAATATTTTTTTTAATTTTCTAATATCATTGTCAGGACCATGGCAATCCAAGTATAAATGAGAGATTCCTAAAAATTGCTTAAGACAATAAGGAATTTTGTCAAAACTATAGGAGAAGTAAATGTCCTAGAGAAGGATAACAAAAAATAATCAACTCTGAGACTCTAAAATTGACGTGAAATTTCAGTCCACTTCTTTCTCATCATGGCATCAAAACTCAAGAATTTGAATCAAGAGATAGTACTATTGTGTTACATAGAACAGAGCAAAGGCAGTAGCAATGCCAGAATGGGCCCATTCCATGCCTCTGCCCCTGAAAAATTCAGTTTCAAGATAAGGAATGGATAGCAAGATCCCCAGGGAGTTGTGTCTGGTAGGATAATTGAGATACAAACCCCTAGTCTGCTCCCAGAAGACAAATCAGGAGTATTTAGCAGCTAACGACAATAAAAGTAAAGAGAGTATTTGGTGATCCATGAAGTCATGTGGTTTTATGAGGAGATGCAGACAATTTTCAAGTCAACAACAACAAAACAAAAAAATTCTGGTTTTCATGTTCCAAGTCCCCTGAAAAGTCAAAGGGAGCTCCATTCAAAATTTGGTTTATGCCGAGACTGATGATGCCGCACACATACACACAAGGTATGGAAACATTGTTTTATATAATTGAAGCCTTAAGCCGTCTAAGATGGCTTATGAAAGCAAAAAAAAACAAAAGAGAGAGAGAAAGACTTGCCTGGGTTTTTATTGCAGTTATGGGACAGAGCTGGATGGGGTTCACACACAAGAGGTTTGAATGGTTTGAATCTGCCACTTGTGTCAAAGAAGGGCAAAGCCAGTCCTTCTGACCAGCTTGATCAGATGTGGGAGACCAGGGGAGGGGAGGGTAAGGCTTAAAGTTGTCAAAAGGCAGACATCAAAAAATGGAGTAAAACTCCTCATTGTACATGTGAATACACCCCGTACCACTATTGTAATTTAAATGATCCACATCTCAATTGAAAACACATATAAGGAAGAACAGAAAAAATATATCCTAATTTTATGTCACAAAGACATTCATAACCATTAATTTAGCATATGATTCTGTATCCATAGTTTCCAAACTTAGCTAGATATTGAAATCAGCTTAGGAGCATTAAAATATTGATACTTTTATCTCCCCTCCAGAAAGTCTGATTGAATTGGTCTGGATTACAGTCATGATAATAAGATTTTTATAATCTCTCCAGGTGATTCTAACATGCAGTGACTGTTAATCGCTGTTAGAAGGAGTGTATGTGTGTCTGTGTAATAAACATGGATCAAACTACTCAAAGTAGTTTAATCAAAGTTTATGAACACTTTTCATTTAATATACAACCTAACATATTTCCATGCTCGTAAGTGCAGATCTACAGCATTATTATAAAGTCTACCTATTACTTTACTATGGTTATACTGTAATTTCTGTCATAACAATAATTCTTGTGTGGTATTTACGTTATATCCAATTTATTTTGCTTATAAAAATACTTATGAACATCTTTTTTATACACCTCCTTGCTCATTTTAATGATTCCTGATGAAAATTTTCTTGAAATATAATTTTTGGCTTAAATAGTATACATATGTTTAAGGTTATTGATCCATCATCCCTCCAGCAGAAAATGAGGTTGTATATTACTCTATTACTCCACTATGCTGGATATTATCTGTCTTTCTTAAATCTTTGCCTGAAGTTAGAAATAAAAATATAACACATCTAAATTTATCAACCTGTTGCTTTTATGATACCGATATCATGCTTTACAAAGTATTTTTTGCAACTGGTTTATGTAAATAATCTGCCATGTTTTTAACATTTTGTCTTATTTTTGGTATTTAATATAACCCATTTGAAATGTATTTTGAGACAGTTATATACTTACGCACATAAAATCTCTAACTTCATTTTCTTTATATTTTCCCAAATCAGTTATTCAATCATCCTCCATTTCTTACCTCATAAAACTCATTTCTAAAGTGAGGACATAAAACCTACTTCACATAGTTTCAGAATAGACTAAATGAGTTATTATATATTAAGCACTTAAAATAGTACATGACATAAAACAAATACTCAGCATGTCATCACTATAATTTTCATGATCATCATCATGACCACATTTATGTTATAACTTGGGTATATTTCTTGGCATTGGATAATGAGTCTACCTTGCTCCAGTACCCCACTGTTGTAGCTTTGACATGGATGTAGCTTTGATATGCATATTTTTAGTAACTATTTGTTAAAATTATTTTGGTGATTCTCATGTCTTTATTCCATTGGAAAAACATTAAAAATTTTACTGTCAAATGGAAAGGAAAAATTTTATTCTGGTTTTTATTTTGATTGAGTTAAACATATGAGTCAATTGGAGCAAGATTCACAATTGTTTATTCTTTCTACCTAGTAGAATGGAATGCCTCTAACTATTGTCAAGTATCTTTTTATGTCTTTCTGTAAATTCATGCAGTTTTCTTCAGAGAGGTTTTGCATATTCTTATTAAGTTTATTGCTAGGAATTTTACATTTTTATTGGATTGTCAAAGGGTTATTTTTTCTAACTGGTTATACTTATTGTGTATAGGTGGCAGCTTTTCTGTATTTATTTGCAAGTGACTTCTTCACTGAACTCCCTGGATAGTTGTAATTCAAGGACATTATAATTCAAGACTTCTCTTTGTATCAAGGATGCCTTCTGTAGCAGCTAAATCTTCATTCTAAATTAGTATGGGATTGAGAAGGAGGGCTGGGTCAGAAGATAAACATTTCCCCTCAGTTTCACCTTTAGTATTAAAAATGCTATCCCTTTTATTTGTGGAGTGTGTACTCTTCTTTTACAGACCCAAATACTAGCAGTGACTAATCATAAAAAATTTTAGCTAAAAGCAACTAATAAAATATTAAACATAGCCTTAAGTTCAAAAATTAACTACCAGAATCCTTTTACCCTAGCAGTCATAATAAGTGTATCCCTAAACTTTATTCTTTCTAGTATATTTTTGAGTAAGGTAGTTATCTGAATGTGTAGTCTAATGGACTGCTAGAGGTGCCCAAGTTCTAGTTAGGGGATGTACCATATGAATATTATCTTATATAATAGCACTCTAATTTGCTTTTTCACTCTTTTGACATTTACAATAATTGTAAAAGATTGATACTAAGATGGCTACTCCCCTAACATGAATCAAGTGGTATCAATCCACCAGTAGTCCTTGCATTCCTTGCCATCGTGCACTTGAAGATAAAATAAAAAAACAATCTCAATCATGAAGTTGTAAAAATTACTGTTATTAAATCAACCCTGTATATACATATGTAAGTATTGAGGTATAGTTGACACACAACATCAGGTGAGTTTCAGGTGTACAGTATACATTTTGACAGCTCTATACATTATGCTATCCTTGCCACAACTGTAACTACCATCTGTCACCATGCAACACTATTACAGTACCACTGACTATATTCCCTATGCTGTACCTTTCATCCCCATGACTTATTAATTCCATAACTAGAAGCCTGTACCTCCCACGTTCCTTTACTCATTTTGCCTATTTTCCCACCCTCCTCCCCTCTGGTAACCATCAGTTCTCTTATTGTATCTGTTAATTAACAATTAAGGTAGCTTTCCATCACGTATTTGCTTTTCTTTGACTTATTTCACTTAGCATAATACACTCAAGTTCACCCATGTTCCTGAAAATTGTCAGTCTCATTATTTTTAATGGCTGAATAGTAATATTCCGTTCTGTATGTATATAGATGTTTGTGTTTTGTGTGTGTATATATATCACTTCTGCCTTTTCCATTCATCTCTCGATGGACACTTGTGTTGCTTCCGTATTTGACTATTGTAAATAATGCTGCACTAAACACAGGGATGCATATATCTTTTCCAAGTAATGTTTTTATTTGAATAAATACCCAATGGAAGAAGGACTGGATCATATGGTATCTATTTTTGCTTTTAATTTTTTTGAGGAATGCCCATACTGTTTTCCAGATGGGCTACACCAACTTACATTCCAGCCAATACTGCATGAAGGTTTCCTTTCTCTCTACGCCCTCACTAACATATTATTTCTTATGTTTTTGATTCTAGCCATTCCAACAGGCTTAAGGTGATATCTCACTGTGGTTTTAATTTTCATTCCCCTGATGTTTAGTGATGTTGAGCATCTTTTCATGTGTCTGTCATCTTCTTTGGACAAATGTCTATTCAGGTCTTCTGCCTATGTTTTAATCAAATTATATATATATTTTTCTTTTGCATTGAATTGTGAAAGTTGTTTATATATTTTGAATATTAATCCCTTATCAGACATAACATTGTAAATGTAATTGTAAATATCTTCTGCCAGTCAGTATGTTGCCTTTTTGTTTGGTTGATGGTTTCCTTTGCTATGTGAAAGGTTTTTTTTTTGGTTTTTGCTTGTTTGTTTGTTTAATCCCAATAGTTTAATTTTGCTTTTGTTTCCCTTGCCAAAAGAGACATATCTAGAAAAATAATTCTATAGCTAATGTTCAAGAGATTACTATGATTTTGCAAGGAGTTTTATGCTGTCAGGTCCCACATTTAGGCCTTTAATTCACTTTGTGTTTACTTTTGTGAATGGCATAAGAAAGTAGTACAGTTTCACTCTTTCACATGAAGCTGTCCAATTTTCCCAGCACTATTCACTGAAGAAACTGTCTCTTCCCCATTGTGTATTCTTGCCTCATTTGTTGCAGGTTAATTGACCATTTAAGTATGAGTTTCTTTCTGGGTTTTCTATTCCGTTCCATTATCTATATGTCTGCTTCTGTGCCAGTACCATACTGTTTAGATTACTATGACTTTGTAGTATATCTTGAGGTCTGGAATCGTGATACTTCTAGCTTTGTTCTTTCTCAAGGTTGCTTTTGCTATGTGAGGACTTCTGTGGTTCCACATAAATTTTAGTATTATTCTAGTTCTGTGAGAAATATTATTGGTATTCTGATAGGGATCGCTTTGAATCTGTATATTGCTTTGGGTAATATGGACTTTTTAAAGATTTTATTTATTTATTTGCACAAGCAGAGGGGACAGTGAGGAGAAAGAGGGAAAAGGAGGCTCTGCACCAGCAAGGAGCCTCATGAGGGGCTCAAGCCCAGGAACCTGGGATCCTGACCTGAGCCGAAGAAAAATGCCTAACAATCTGAGCCACAGAGGCACCCGTAATATGGACATTTTTACAATATTCATTCTCCCAGTCCATGAGCATGAGTTTTCATTTGTGTCATCTTTGATTTCTGTCATCAATGTTTTAGAGTTTTCAGGGTACAGGTCTTTTACCTCCTTGATTAAGTATATTAATATTATGCATATTCTTAGTTATTTTATTCTTTTTGGTATAATTGTAAATTGTTTTCTTAATTTATCTTTCTACTACTCTGTTATTAGTGTATAAAAACATAACCAATATCTGTCTATTAATGTTGTATCCTGAAACCTTCTTGAATTCATTTATTACTTCTAATAGCTTGTTTTTGGTGGCATTTTTAGCATTTTCTATATATAGTATCATATCATTGACAAACAGTAAAATTTTGCTTCTTCTTCTTTACCGGTTTCAATGCCTTTTATTTATGTTATTTAATTGCTGTGGCTAAGACTTATATGAAATAAAAGCAGTAAGAGTGGGCATCCTCTTCTTCTTCCTGTCCTTAAAGGGATAGCTGTTTTTTACTATGAAGTGTGTTAGCTGTGGGTTGGTCATATATGGCCTTTATTATGTTGAAGTATGTTCCCTCTAAATCCACTTTCATGAGTATTTTTATCATGAGTGGATGTTGAATTTTGTCAAATGCTTTTTTATGCATCTATTACAATGATCATATAATTTTTAGCCTTCTAATGGTACATCACATTGATTCATTTGTGACTACTGAACCATTCTCAGATCCCCGGATAAATCCCACTTGATCATGGTGGGTGATTTTTTTAATGTGTTGATGCATGCAATTTGATAATAATTTGTTGAGGATTTTTACATCTCTGTTCATCAGGGATGAACATATTGTCCTACAGCTTTCCTTTTTTGTGGTATGTTTGTCTGGTTTTGGTATCAGGGTAATGCTGGCCTCTTAACATATTTAGAAGCTTCCTTTCCTCTTCTATTTCTCAAAATAGTTTGAAGAGCATAGGAATTACTCTTCTTTAATTCTTTGGTATGAGTCACCTGTGAATCCATCTGGTCCTGGCCTTTTGTGTGTTAGTAGTTTTTGATTACTGGCTCAATATCATTTCTAGTAATTGCTCTGTTCATATTTTCTATTTCTTCTTGATTCAGTTTTGGAAGATTGTATGTTTCTAGAATTTATCCATTTCTTCTAGGTTGTCAAATTTATTGACATAATTTTTTATGGTAGTCTCTTATAATCCCTTGTTTTTCAGTGGTGTCAGTTTTTACTTCTATTTCATTTCTGATTTTTATTTGTGTCTTCTTTTCTTCTTGATAAATCCAGCTAAATGTTTATCAATTTGTTTATCTTTTCAAAGAACCAGTTCTCAGTTTCATTCATCTTTTTTATTTTTATGTGTGTGTCCATTTCATTAGTTTGTACTCTGATCTTTAGTATTTATTTCCTCACTTTGGGCTTTGCTCTTTTTCTAGTTCCCTGAGGTGTAAGTTTAGATTGTTTGAAATTTTTCTTGTTTCTTGAGTTAGGTCTACATCACCCTATATTTACTTTTCAGAACTGTTTTCCCTGCATTCTAAAAATTTTGGACTGTTGCGTTTTCACTTTAATTTATATCTCTGTATTTTTAAATTTCTTCTTTAATTTCTTTATTGACCAATTCATTGTTTAGGAGCATGCTATTTAGCCTTCACATGCTTGTGCGGTTTTATTTCCTTCTGATTTATTTCTAGTTTCATACTGTAGTGGTCAGAGAAGATGCATGATTTCAAGCTTCTTAAAACTACTGAGACTGGTTTTGTAGGCTTAACATTTCATCTATCCTAAAGAACTTTCCATGTGCACTTGAAAAGAGAATGTGTATTCTTTTGTTTTGGGATATTTATATAATTATTAAGTTATTCTGGTCTTCTAGGTCATTCAGAGACAATTTCCTTACTGATCTTCTGCCTGGATATCTATTCATTTATGTAATGTGGGTGTTAAGGTCCCCTACAATTATTGTGTTACTGTCAGTTTCTTCCTTTATGTCTATTAAGATTTGCTTTATGAGGGTGCCTGGGTGGCTCAGTGGGTTAAGCCTCTCTGCCTTTGGCCTACATCATGATCTCAGGGTCCTGGGATCAAGCCCGGCATCGGGCTCTCTGATTAGCACGGAGCCTGCTTCCCCCTCTCTCTCTGCCTGCCTCTCTACCTACTTGTGATCTCTCTCTGTGTCAAATAAATAAATAAAAATCTTTTAAAAAATTAAAAAAAAAAAGATTTGCTTTATGTATTTAGGTGCTCTGTTGTAGGATTATAACAGTTGTTATATCTTCTTGTTTGATTGATTCTTTTATCATTTTGTAATGGCCTTCTTTACCTCTTGGTACATTTTTGTTTTAAGGTGGATTTTATAAACGTATTGCTACCCTGACTTTTTTTTTAACCTTAATTTGCATAAAATACATTTTTTTCATGCCCTTACTTCTAGTCTGCATGTGTCTTTAGGTTTCAGTTGAGTATCTTTTCATCAGCATATAGATAGGTCTTATGTTTTTCTCTATTCTGCCACCCTACATCTTTTGATTTGAGCATTTAGAACATTTGCATATAAAGTAATTATGGATAGGTAGATACTTATTGCCATTTTATTAACTGTGTTTTGTTTTTGTAGCTCTGTTTCTTTCTTCTTCTCTTGCACTCTCTCTGTGATTTACTTCCTGAAGTGTTGTATTTGACTGTCTTTCTCTTTATATTTTATGTATCTATTATAAGTTTGGGGTTGAGGTTCACATATAAAATCCCAAGTATATGCCAGTTATATTAAGTTGATGATCATTTAAGTTCAAACACATTCTAAAAGAATCCTTTTTATACTCTACACT
>NC_081557.1:197326881-197421629 GCF_022355385.1 Mustela nigripes
ATATATATATATATATATATATATATATATATATATATATATATATATAAATTGTCATATTTTACATCTTCTTATTCGTAATTTTATTATGTCTAATTATGGACTTTTTCCACTTAAAGAAGTCCCTTTACTATTTCTTATGGGTAGAGACAGGCTAAGATATATGTACCATATGGAGCTTTAGGATCTATTTGCATTTTGAATATTTCTATCTATTGATGACCTTCATAAGAATATACTACCTACAACAGTGTTTCCTGAGATAAGAGTCAAAAAACAAGAAATTTAGAAGATTTGAGCGCCTTGCCCATGCCCATCAGTTGTAAGATAATTCTGATTATTTTGGCCCCAGATATATTCCTGCCCCTTCCCCAGAGGTAAAAAGGATTACTTTCTATTCTTTTTCTCCATCTGGAATGTGTCTTCTCTCTACTTCAAAGCTTTTGTTTCACAGGGAAAAGAATTTAGATGATATATATTTCTTTCCAAGGCATGAACCAGAAAGGAGTTTTTCTTGGGTCTTTTGCCTTCATTTTTTGTCATGAGCTCACATAGAGGTCTCTGGGGATGAACCTGTGTGATTGTGCAAATTCCTCTTGTGTGTATGTGTGTCTTCTGGTACTTTTATATTCTCACATGTATCCATACTCAACACATGGTAACTTATTAAAAATTTTAGCTGTGTTCTTATTGGCCTTCAAAGTATCCTGTATTTACACTAGGTAAACAAGTGCTAACTTGCTGTGTCTCTTTGGAGGTGTCTCCCTTTTTGTAACGATTGGCTTAGTTGGTTACCCTGCAACCACAGCTCTTGGATAAGGTCAAGAAAGTTTGCAATCTTGTAGGTTATCTGAAACAATATTTCTGTAAATATGGAAGCAATATTCTTCAGATTTTTATTTATTTTTTAAGGTTTTATTTATTTATTGGGGAGAATGAGTAAGAGAGAGCATGAGCAGGGTGAGGGCAGAAGGAGAAGGACATTCCCAGCTGAGCAGGGACCCCAAGGTCAGACTCAGGTCCAGGACTCCAGGATCATGACCTGAGGTGAAGGCAGATGCTTAATTGACTGAGCCACCCAGGCTCCCCGCTCGTCAGCTTCTTATATTCAAGGAAACCCTATTGACTTTTGTTGTTACTATTGTACATCTTCCTTAAAAATAATTCTCATGAAGACAGTGGGAATACCTCTTTTATTCACCAAGCCTAACCCTTATTTTGTGACTACTATGTATTTGTTGAATAAAGCAATGAATATATAAACAAATGAATAAGGAAATGAATGAGTTACATAAGGGAGATTTAGCAGGAAGTTAACAGAAAAAAACAAATTAGAAAACTTGCAGCAATTTAGTAGACCAGTTATGTCTAGTATAGACCCATGTAATTGGCAAGAATTTTGTATAAAACAATGCATCTTCCTAGAAGATGAAGCTTGTAGGATCAGGAAAGCAGTCAGTCACTTTCTTATAAAACTGGCTGTCATAGAGAATTAATCTTCCTTATGGAGTCCCAGTACCTTGTGAGACAAAAAGAAAATTGGGACCCTAAATACCATGAAGAAAACTTATAGGATGACTAGGTATTTATATATTGTTGAATACATATAGATTCAACCCTTGAGAGAACACTGTGTAGTGGTTGCTGTAGCGAGATCACCAGAACTTCTTTCAGAGCCGAGACCCTCAGTCTGTAGTGGCCAGCACTGTTGGTTGCTGATATTTCACAGCTATGTTCCTCTGCCAAAAGAAGCTACCCTCAAGGCTTTTCTCCCTGCCTGCCACCCTTCACCAACAGTTGTACCAGTGAAGGAAGACAAAAGCCAGACCCTCGTGCATTCCAGCTTCAGAGTTCTCTGTGAGATTGTTGAAGGTCTCTGTTGCAGCTATATCATAGCTTAACTTTTAATCTCACTTCCCTCACTTTCACAGATGTTGTTCCTTAGCATATTCCCCCAACAGACTTCCCAGGCACATATCCTTGAGGCAGTTCCCTGGGAAAACAAATCTGTAGCAAGAATAAACACTCATTTTCAAATCTGGCCAATTTGTAAATTTAGGGTTGTTGATAAATTGATTATTTATAAAATAAAACAAATTTATTTTATAAAATAAAATTGTTATATTATTGATAACAGACATATTCTTTGTCCATTGGTTCCAGAAGCCATGGTATGATGGGCTGAATCACGATCCCCAAACTGTTTCCCCAAAATGTGCGAATATATTACCTTACATAGCCACGGTATAATTAAATGAAGGATGGGAAGATTATCATGGATCATCTGAGTGAGCCCCCAAATAATCACAAGAATCTTTTTAAGAGGGAGGCAAGAAGATAGCAACAGATGATAAGATGATCTCAGAAGCAAAGGAAGAGAGGGAGAGATGTGAAGATTCTCTACTGCCGGTCTGAAGATGGAGAAAGAGACCACAAACTAAGGAACAGAGGTGGCCTCTGGAATCTTGAAAATAAAAGGAAATATATTTTCCCTTAGGGCCTCTAGAAGGAAAGCATCCTTGAAGATCCTTTTTAGATGTTGACTGCCAGATATGTGAGGTTTTTTTTTTTTTTTAAGTGTTATTTTAAAACAACTTTGTGGCAATTTCTTACAGAGTTAATTGGAAAATAATGCACATGGTATTCTTTAGGAACAGAAGGGACAAGTCCAAGACTGTTCAAGAATGATCAAATGTTTATAAGAGATGGAATTAGGGAGATAAGACTATTAATGTCATTTCCCTTCTATTTCTTAACCAGTGTTTATAATGTGGTTATATTATTTTCATTATATAAAATAAATTTGTAATTTTTAAAAAGCATTATTACCTGCTCCATCTGTAGTTCCTTAAATTTAGTGAGCAACTGAATTCTTTTCAGCACAATGCACACATAAAAGTTTAGCAAGGACAACATGGATTGCAGTTATTTGACCAGGACCATGCTAACAATACTGTAACTTAATAGTTTGGCCAATGTAATCTCACTAATGCTTGAATCTTTAGTTTCATATTCTGGCGAATGACATTTTAAAGTTCTCTCTCTGATCTTCTGTCCAACCTTGATTTCAGCTTTGCCATCTCTTAGAAAAAGGAAATAAGAGTACCTAAAATAAACCACATCATTTTCAACATAAATTCTCATATCAAAATTTTCTGCTAACATTGTATACATGAATTTTTCTCTCCTAAATGTACACCTTAATCTCTCTGAAACTTAGTTTTCTCCTGAAAAAAAAATATGCTGACAAATTAATTAGCAATAATAGCAGATTTTCACTAGGAATAAAGTTTGTAAAACTTGAGTCACATTGAAAAATGACTATTACCAAGTACTTAGGATGGAAGATATACTAAGAATTTCTCAAGGAAGCATGATGATTAATTCATTTGTAACATTATTCTCTATAC
Organism: Mustela nigripes; assembly: GCF_022355385.1. Classification (NCBI taxonomy): domain Eukaryota; kingdom Metazoa; phylum Chordata; class Mammalia; order Carnivora; family Mustelidae; genus Mustela; species Mustela nigripes. The sequence goes on from NC_081557.1 coordinate 197,330,292, forward strand.
ATTTGGACAATAAACTTAATCAATGCTCTTATAATGACAGATTTCTTGGTACTTCACCAGTTATTCCACTGAAATATTGGCATGGTCATGACCGTGAATGTGATATATTCTCCCCTTAAGATTTACCTTTCTTATCTCAAGGTCGTCTTCTACTTAATTCTTTAATAAATCTCACCACACTTTGCCAATATCGTAGGGTTAAATTTTCTGGAATTAACTTTCCCATGGGTCAAGTTTAAGTTTAACTATTGTCACTTTAAGTCCCTGTATTAGGCCTTTTTACATGTGTTAGCTTAAAAAGTAGTTTACTGTAAATACTACAAATTAGTATTATCTGATACATGAATCTAATCTGTAGACAACGGGTAGGAAAAGAGATATGGAAAAGCAAAAGTATGAATTCTGTCAGCCAATTAAAATAATTATTAATGTTCAGATGTTTCAATCATCGGCTTGAGTTTGTTCATACAGAGACAAGGGGTGTTCTGTACTCTGATATACTTGTCCACTAAAACAGCATGAAGCTGTTGGGCTGGTATATAGAGAGTGGAAGGTGTGACTTTGTCCTTTTCTCTTGCCCACCCCCCTTTAGTTATAAGCCTCCGTGTATTTTCCAGACTCCCAAGAGGGAAGGTTGGCAAGGTGATTGGACTTGCACAGCACTTTGATGAACTGAGCTCACCAACCATAAACATTTAAAGTGTGGTGACAGTCAGGTTCATTTTATAAGGCTTTTGGTCCTGGAGAACACAAGAAAAATAATCTAAATTACTTGCAAAGCCCCTCTGAGAATCCTGAATGAGCATCCGGTTTTGTTAACTGAAATAGAAACAATTTCCTCTAGAATTGCTAGTGTTCCCTCCCCTTGACAGGTACTCAATGAAAGAAACTAAAGCGCTTTTGTGTAATTAAGTATTTGCCTGCAAGAGCCACTCTGACTCATTTTAAATTCTTTCCATCTACTTATTTTTCTCTCTAAGCCTCTATTGGGCACTTTGACCATTTTTCCAACATGTCTCTTCACCACTACAGTTTCTTCTTTAATTGTGCCCATCTTCTAAAATCAGTCCCTTGCAACTAACATACACACATGACTTTGTCTTTTTCTTTCTTTCTTTCTTTTTTTTTATTTCCATTCCATGGAAGTAGAGCTAGAGAGCTAATGAGTGTATTCAACTGAGTGAGTATTCCTGAATTTAAGCAACTGAGGGCTTTTTAAATGAATCCTACATTAATTTGGGGGGTGAATACTGTTAATGGAAGTATTTTGCCCTTTACTAAGGGCACATTAAGATAAGTTTAACAACTCTAGGGCTCAGTCACTTAAAAATAAGGGTATAAACACATTCTGAGGAAATGCTAGACCTTCAAATTTATCTTACACTGCAGCCAGCTTTTATGGCCTATTTTAAGAACTTGGTACTAGCTCTCCTGTTTAATGAGCAGTTTAATTTAAAGCTTAAAATTATTAAGTATTCCAATGGAGTCATAAATAATGCAGTTTATAAAATTCTTATCAAGAGCATAAAGATACATTTGTCTTCCATTAACAACATACTTTTAAAGTAGCCTGACCTCTTCGGAAGTATAAGAGCATGCAATTAGTGCAATTTGTCACAGGTCTTTTATACGTTAATAAGATGTAATTAATTGTCTGTTTTGTCTAATTAACTTTTCAGACACTGGCAGCTCTTGTTCTTTTAATACAAAGCAAGTGTGCCCTATTTGCAATTCTAATACTTGACAGAGAATTCTGACAATAAACTCAAGTCTACAAACCTTAGAAAAAGGACATTTGGCAATAAAAAAAGAGAATTCAACAGAAAAACAGTATATATATTTTAGGACATTAATGTTTTTAATGTAGAGAGTAGAAAAAAAATGATACCCCAAACTATAAGAGTGGAGAAATCCATATTAAAAATAAATGAGCAAATGTACACATACATTCTAAGGATATATTAATATAGGCAAAATTATATAATGTCATATTCACTCATTTATCTATTCCTATTTGTGTTTGAATTCCAACTCTATAAGATAGTTTGTTAGTTGCTAGGGATTTAAGGTTTACTAAGATAAAATAGTGAAATTACCTGAGCCTTGGAGTGGATGCCTATTCTCTATGTAAACATTTCTTCTAGTAAAGAGTAGACCAGGGTGAGATTTATAGAAAATTTATTTAAATACAAGCCAAATTTGTTGAATATGAGTCAATTTATTTACTCTACTCTTCTTCATGTTTTTCAAACTGTAAAATTAATGTTTTAATTACAAATATTTTAAAAATACAGATATTTTGTTATATAATATTAAGTATTCAAACATATTTTAATGGATAAAATAACTCTAATAGGTACCATAATTTAGCACTGCAAAAAAATCATCTGTGGGTCTTTTTAAAATTTCTGAATCTATAATTCTAGATAAAACTCTGCATACAAAGGATTGAAATGGACAGTCAAGTTTGAAAAGTGGTTTACCACTATAATATGTTGAGTTGTATTCAAATTACTAGTGGCACAAATAATGCAACAGTTTATGTTTTGCTTCACTAAATATTTTCTTAGGATACCTCTTGGATGTGAAATCCCAGACAAAAGACCAAATCTAAGATTTTTTAATGTTCTTGATTCATAGAGTCAAAACACTTTATAGAAAATATCCAGAAATTGGACATCCCTATATATAATACCAGTCTTACATAGATGGCATTAATTACTTTTAAAATTTATATTTGATTTTAAAAGTCTCTACTTTTGGGGTGTTTTGGAATGATGTCTCTTCTATTAAATAGTTGCTATATTAGTAACAAATTTTTTTTTCTTCACTTCTCATTTTTATTGGAATATAATAAAGTAGTAGTTAAAACAATGTGCTATGGATTCAGACCATGTGGATTCTAATTTTGGCTCTGCCCTCATTAGCCATGTTGCTCTGTGGAAATTCCTTAAACTGTCCATTCCTTAGTTTCTTTATCCACAAAACGGGGACAATAATAACATTTATTTCACTGAGTTATCATGAGGATGAGGTATGTCAGTAAACATAAATATCTTAGAAAAGCTCCAACTCCTTTTAAATTGGCTGCTGCCCTTCAACAATTGCAATGTTGGACTGAATTATCATTCTCTGTTCTTCAATGGCTCACACTTTCTCATTAGAATCAGTTCTAATTTTCTTTCAGGATAAACTCTAAGTAAATATTCATATTAATACATTGTTAAATTCGCATTAAATATTAAAGTATCAATGCACTGTTTCAGTGTAGTTTTAAATATATATTCTTTCAATTATCAGTGTTTTGTGTTTTTTTTCATTGCTATTATGTTTTGAAAGATTTTGACTTTTCTGCAATCAGTTACATAGTATGTTTTCTTTCCTTAATGTTTCAAGGTATGTCTTTCACATTTCACATTTAAGCCACAGGAATTTATCTTAGCATATGTTCAGATGAACGGTTCACTTGATTTCTTTAACTCCCAAGGATCCTTTTTTTTTTTTTTTTAACCACATAGTATCTTAAACAGCTAACAGTTCTATATTGGCATATGTGTATGTTATTAATGTGTCCTCAGCTTCTCTGTAGATTTCTTTTCCGAGCTATCTGTTCTGCTATACTGAATTATCATTTCTTGTACCAGTTTTACCTTTTTAATTACTATAGTTTATAATATTACCTAAGCGCTGACAATACAAGTGCCCTCTTATTCATTTTTATTTTCAATATTGTCTTAGTTATTTTACTCCTGTAATTCATCAAAATGGACTCTAGGACCATAATTTTTGAGAGTCCTTGGAAAAAAAATCTCATGGTGTTTTCCATTACAGTATGATTAACCTATAAATTATGCAGGAAAAATTATTCTCTTTACAATAGTTAGTTTTGTGTCCAGGGATATTGAAGATATCTCAATTTATTCAAATTTTTATTGCTTTTATGAGCAATTTTAGAGATGTATTTTTATAGTTCTTTATATTTTGTATAAAGTAGGCTATTCTGTACATAAATTACATATGTATTTAATAATTATACTATTGCATTTCTTACTTGTTTTCATCTAGTTAATGTGGCAAAGACTGGGGAAAAAGTGTTTATGGTTTAGTTTCTCTAGGTTTGTCTTTGTATTTCTAAGTGTTTTACCATTTTAAGCTTTAATGTATAACATCAAGACTCATGATTATTAAGCTCCTACTGTGGATGATGCTTTGGATAATATAACTATTTTATATATCCTCTTTCCTTAAATGCTTACAAAATGAGTCAGTGTGTCTGCCCTCATAATCAAAATATTTAACCAAATTTCTGAAGTTTTGGGAAATTTCTTTGTAGTTCTTTTTCCTGTTACTAAACAGATTGCATTTTGTCTTAAAATTTATGGTTATTTTGGTGGTAAAATAATTTGAATTCCAATAGTTTTCTTATTTTATTAAACACATTGGTTCTTCTCTGGAACATAAATTTGTAAACTCAGTTTTTAGCTTAATGAGTTTGTATTGTGTTGTACTGTTGTGTTGTTTCTTCCTATAATACCAATTTTACTGCTCCTATTCCTTTTGAGCTCCTATTCTATCAGCAGCTGTTTTAGACTGGATTACCATTCTCTGGTCTTCAGGGCTCATATCTACTCTTTCATCATCAGTCCTGATCTCCCACTGCTTTCTTGGTGAGTCTTTTAAGTCTTTCAACCGTATGCTATAAATCACTGATTCACATTACCCCAAATTTCAAATATAATCCTTGCCACTAATTTCCAAGCCATTTTTCGTCAGGTCTTTACATTTTTGTTTTCATCCTAATTTTGATTTCCCATGGTGACTCCAAAAGCTCTTGTTTCTTAGAGGGAATTTCTTCTTTGGTATCATCAACCTAAAGAATGAAGTAAACTGAGCCAAGCTCAAATTACCAGAAATTTGAACTTATTCAGGATAGCAGAGGGATTACAATTCAGGAAATGCATGCTGCTGCAAGCTATAGGGAAGTCCATCGAGGGTTTGGGATGAGCTATATTTATGGGCAAAGACTGCCAAAGATGGGAGGTTCTAGCCTGTACAAAAGTTCACTGGCTTAAGCTTGGGGAGAAATTCTTGGTAGATGTTCACTGGTTATGAAATAAGTCTTGGTCTTCTATAAATCAGACATTTAATGGAAATCATACTCTCAGTTCTTAAGTTCTGTTCTTCTGATAGCACAGGAGTGAGAATTCCCATATCCTTCAGTTTCATTTTAGATTGAAATCCTTTCATAATATATTTGATAACACCAAGCATATAATTCATAATATTTTCATTCTTTTATTCCAAAAAGTTATTTTTACAAACACTCAGTTTCTACTTCTCTATCTTGTGTGTGTGTATGTGGGGAGGAGCCTAATGTTTAAAAAAAAATGTATTTCTAGCTTAGTCTCATTTAATTGGGAAGATATATATCTAAGCTTATTGTTTTGCCAACAAGTAGGGTGGGTAGAGAGCTTTTGTTCCCTCTAATTGCTGACATCCAAGCTGGCAAAGTGATGCTTCTTCTCCTAAAATAAACCTACTTCAATTTGAAATGCCTTGCATCTTTTTATTTAATGCTGGCCAGCTCCACTGAGATTAAAACTTATTTCAATATATTTAGAAACATTGAAGGATGAGAAACATGGCACTGATGAAACAGCTGAAGAATTCTATTGCTAGAAACCATATCAGGACATACTTATTGTAATCATTATGCTAAAACTTGTATTATTGTCAAAAAAACCCCTCGTCATATTAAGAAATGTATAATATAGCCACTTACTATTATAATCCTAGAATATTAAAACTGGAAAGAAGCATTATTATTCAGATCAAGCTCGGACTTTTCTTTAAAAAACTAGAAACCCAAGGAGTGACAGGGTGGCACAGTTGGTAAAGCGTCTGACTCTCGGTTTCAGTTCAGGTTGATCTTGGGGTCTAGAGATTGAACGCCCCCTCAGCTCATGGTCACCAAGGAGTCTGCTTGAGATTTTCTTTCCTTTTCCCTCTGCCCCTCTCACACATGCTCTCCCATTTTTCTTTTTCTCTCAGTCTCTAAAATAAATAAATAAATCTTAAAAACAAAACTAAAAACAACCAACCAACCAAACAAACAAACAAAGAAAAAACCTTGGAAACCCAAACAGGTGAAGTAACAGCCATTAGGTGGCAGACACTGGAGTTTGACTCAGGATCCCAAATATCAGTGATTGCCTAGTGATAGACCACCAGCCTGTCACTTTCAGGAAAGAGGACAATAGGCCAGGAAAACACAAAATGTTTACTAATTTGAGAGGCAGGCATCATTGGGCAAATTCAGAGAAGTGGTAACTAAGAAAGAATACAGACTGAACATGGTATGAAGAGCAGAAAGCACTTTTCTTGGCCCCCACAAAGATTTTTCCATACTATTTGAATAGAATTGGGAAGTGATGCTGTTCACAGATAGCCATGGCTGGATGAATATTAAAAAACCTGAAACTTGAAAATAGAGATTTGTAATTTAACTCTTACCTAGAATTTGGTATTCTGGGATAAAATAAGGTTGACAAAGCCTTAAAAAAAAGGGGGGAGGGATTTTGTTAGATCCATGTCTTAAAACAATCATTTTTGGAGAAATCTAAGCTCAGTTTCTTCATCCATAAAATTCATCGATAAGACAACAAAGGTAGTTTACTTCCTTTGCCATCCAGTTATTATGATTGGGCATGAAATTATGTATGTAATGAAAATTTGAAACTCCATTTACCAGTTCATCTCCATAAAGGGGCATTTTCTTTTTCACCTTTAAAAGCATAGACAAAGGTATCAAACTTCAAGAAAATATCAAGTTGTTGGTGCTTAATTGGCTATATAAAAAGGAATTATAAATAAATTTTGTAATAGATATATAATATGATATATATCATATATGTGATAATATGCTATATCATATGTAATATAATATATATAATATATAATGTATAATATATAATGCATAATATATAACATATTAGGAAATGTTATTTATTTATATATAATATATAACATATTAGGAAATGTTATTTATTATAAAATAAATATTTTATAAATTAACACAAAAGATAATGTTTTGTTAATGTGCTGCTAGAGCCAACACTGTTTTAATTTGGTAATGGGAACACTATTTCCACCTGGTGGCAAGTTATCTAAATTACAGAATTGGGTCCAGAAATGCTGATATTTTAAAAACTCAATTATTGTTTAAAAAAAACTATTTTTGTCTGTATCATATGCCTTTTAAAACTAATCTTGAGGCAAAATATAGTTATAGTAACCAAACCAAGCTGTGATTAAAAATGGTTCAGAAAAGAAGAAAACTAATACTATCATTATTTAAAAATAAAACAAAGTACTTTTTACTTTGTATCTTTTTAGTGACAAGCTAAAAAAAGCTTTCTAATACCTCATCTTTATGCTACAAATGTAGGTAAGCTATGTATTGCTGCTACTTAAGGCAAAGTAACTTGGTGTCATAAATTTTTAAAAAGTATAGCAACTAGATTTAGTAGAAGAAACAATTATAAATTGGCTTTGTCTCTTCTAGTTTTATATGCAAAACAATCAATGGGAAACAACAGAAAAACCTATCTTCATAAGTTGATAATGCATGCATGTACTCTTCTATTTCTATGACCCAATTATTTCTTAACATTAGGAAGTAATTAGTCCCATTCTCCAGGAATCCTTGATGAAATCTAGTTGCTCCATATAGTTTTTTGTTCAAAACCACTTTCAGGTCGAATATCCTCTAGTTTTAATATTCAAGCCAAACTTTTTATACTGTATCAGAAAAATTAGACTTTCACTTGGTCTTCAGTAACCTTTCCCAAATTATGTACTTGCTTATTAATTCTTTCAAAGAAGTATGGAAAGCACTAAATTAAGTAACTAGGTGAGCTGGCCTCAATGTTCTGTTACCAATATGTAATGTATGTTGAGAAGAAGGGAGCATGTATCACTTCCCAGATTTTGTATCACTCTGCCTCCACTCTTTTCCCAGAACATACAACTAGTTCTCAAAGGTACAAAGACTAGGGAAAAAAGATACACATACACACACACACACACACACACACACACACACACACACACACTCATTTTTCTTGTATTGAGCTTTGATGGATTATTTTGGTAGTTCTGTTTTAGAGTTTATCTTTATGTCAAAACTTATGTCAAAACTGAGATTTTTGAGTGAAATAATGACACACATCATTTGGATGATCCCATTTTGTCTCTATTATGAAGTCATGACTATGAAAAATATAAGCTTTATTAAAATAAATTGTAATATTTTCAATCTGGTATTCTTTGGTTTTTGTACAATGAAGACACTTTGGGGGAGGACTTACAGTAGAGTGGCAGAGGGGGAGGACTCAAGTCTGTGTTCTGGGGTTCAAATACTATTTCTACTACATTCAAGAACTTGTTTTCTGAACTTGCACAAGTTGGTTAGCTATAGTTTCTTCAGTATTAAATGAGATGATTAATCATAGCTAGTCTTATTTGAGGATCCACTGAGTTAATTTATTTGCATAGTATATGGCACATACTAGGGATCACTAAAATATATGTTCATAATGAAACTGCAAAAATTAATATATGATCATCTTTAAGGAGATCATATCACATTTTAGATATTTCAGATAATTAATATCTCTCAAGTCAAGTTTTTATACCTTGAACATGGTTATGATTGGATTTACATTTTCACTGATGCCACTTGCTTCACTGATGCCATAAGTTGTTTGAAATAAGGATCTATTTTAATGGTCAGTTTTGTATTGCCATAATTGGATTGAAACCTGGATGAACAGTAAAATTATAGTTTTTAAGTATCTTAATAGATAGTTGAAAACTATAATGAGATAAACTAAGAAGCATAAGTGCAATTTTCTAATGTTTCCATGAAATTGCCCAAAATAGTGGCATTTCTGAGGAAATGAAGTCTATCTTTCTTTGTAGTTGTTAAATTATATATATATATAATATATATGTATATATGTGTATATATATAAATGAAATTTCTACTTAATAGGAAGTGTTCATAGCAAAAAGTAAAATTTTAAGAGAAAGAGAGTTATTTAAGTATAGGTTTTATGTTTTTGTGTAAAATTCTGTGGGGGGAAAAAAACAACTAAGGTGAGGATTCTTTGTCTGATTCTGGAACACCCAAAATGATGTTATATAAATCTTCCCCTGCTATACTGTATACAGACTGACAGGGACAGAATGAAAACCAAAGCAAATATGAGGTAAAAATGATTTTTTATTACTTTAGGTATTTCTAGGTGTCAGATAAAAATGAGAACATTGCTAAAAATTTTACAGAATGACAGCTCTGCCTTATGGATAAAATTCTATAGTTTGATGTATGAGGCAGAAAATGTGAAAAATATTATGAAGTACTATCCTGACATAATGATGGAAAGCTGCTGAAAGTGTGCTAAAACACTAGAGAAATATAATAGACTAAAGTTAAACAAGGAAAAACGCAATTCTTTTGAATCTTGCCTACCACAGAAACATGAATTTTGACTTTCAAAAAATGCATACCACCAGGTTTTATTTTTTATCAACTTCCAAATGTTCCACTTTACTGTCTCTTTATGATTAAGTTCTCAATGCATGTCTGAATATATTTCAAATACAAAGTAAATATAAAGTTCTTTAGAAATCATAATTGATTCACCAGATTCTACTCTACTCCATGTTAGTAGATTACATCATGATGACTTACCAATTTAATGTTGTTTAACTCCTGTTCTCCCCCCACATATACTCATCTAAGTGATAGTAAGCTGTTTGATTCTTTAGACCACATTGGGTACCAATCACTTTTTCTTGATGTTCACATTAATAAAATTGCTTTTTAGAAATTATATAATTCAGTGTGCCCTATGCTTTATCCACCAAGAGGCAGAAACTTAATTCAGATTCAGGCAACTAGACTCTCCCTGAGATTTTGGTCTTAGGCTAAATTACAACAGTGACAGTACCCAAGGAAAATACCTCTTACTATCTGAAAAACTGGATATGCTCTGATTCCTAAACCTTCTTAACTTTGATGACCCAATTACTCTTTTGACTCTATAAGAAACTCTTATCATTCAAATAAATTTAAATTTGTTTTTGTTAAATGAGCTAAAGTGATTTCTGAGTCATGCAACCAGAAAACCAAGATAGGTCCCATACCTGATAGTTGAGGACACGTAATATAATGTAAAATCTCATGGCAGGGGCGCCTGGGTGGCTCAGTGGGTTAAGCCGCTGCCTTCGGCTCAGGTCATGATCTCAGGGTCCTGGGATCGAGTCCCGCATCGGGCTCTCTGCTCAGCAGGGAGCCTGCTTCCTCCTCTCTCTCTGCCTGCCTCTCTGCCTACTTGTGTTCTGTCAAATAAATAAAAATAAAAAAAATCTTAAAAAAAAAAAAAAAATCTCATGGCAGAAGTATAGGATTAAATCTGCCAGGGTATTTCTAGTTAATGAGATAAAGCTCTTATTTCTGTAAGCAATGCTGACAAGGACTTTTATTTTCAAGGAAGTTCTGATTCTCTGATTCTCTGATTTTTCCCCATGCATTTCTGATGTTAAGAAGACTCTTTAAGAATTAGTAAAACCAAATATTATTTATTGCATATATGCTGATACAAAACTTTCTACACTGATTCTACCTTAAAGAAGAAATCCTTCTTTGTACACACCATAAATACATAGTTATATGTATTTATGTAAGATTAACATTTTTTATAGAATACAAGCAGGAATATGGGCTAGTTTGCCTGTTTGTTATGAACATATATATTTTTTTAATTCCAGTATAGTTAACATACAGTGTTATATTAGTTTCAGGTACAATACAGAGACTCAATTTTATAAATTATTCTGCTCATCATGAAAGTGCACTCTTAATCCCCTTCAGTTATTTCACCAGTCCCTGCACCCACCTCCGCTCTGGTAGCCATCAGTTTGTTCTCTCTAGTTGAGAGTCTATTTTTTGGTTTGTCTCATTTTTCTTTGCTCATTTGTTTTGTTTCTTAAATTCCACATATGAATGAGATCATCTTATATTTGTCTTTCTATAAATTATTTCTCTTAACATTATACTCTCTAGTTCCATCCATGTTGTTACAAATGACAAGAGTTCATTTTTATGGCTGAGTAATATTCCACTGTGCACGCATGCATGCACACACACATACATATCGCCTCTTTTTTTATCCATTTACCTATTGCTGAACACTTGGGCTATTTCCATAGTTTGGCTATTATAAATAATACTGCAATAAACATAGGGGTGCATACATCTTCTCAAATTAATGTTTTTGTATTCTTTAGGTAAATACCTAGTAGTGCAATTACCAGATCATAGACTAGTTCCATTTATTTTTTGAGAAACCTCCATGCTCTTCACAGTGCCTACATGAGTTTGCATTCCCACCAACAGGAGTTCCTGTTTATCTTCGTCCATGCTAACTCTTGTTATTTCTTGTCTTTTTATCTTAGCCACTCTGACAAGTATGAGGTGATATCATAGTTTTGGTTTGCATTTCCTTAATGATTAAGAATGATGAGCATCGGGACGCCTGGGTGGCTCAGTTGGTTAAGCAGCTGCCTTCGGCTCAGGTCATGATCCCGGTGTCCTGGGATCGAGTCCCACATCGGGCTCCTTGCTCAGCGGGGAGCCTGCTTCTCCCTCTGCCTGCCATTCTGTCTGCCTGTGCTCGCTCTCTCCCCTTCTCTCTCTCTGATAAATAAATAAAATCTTAAAAAAAAAAATTAAAAAAAAAAAAGAATGATGAGCATCTTTCCATGTGTCTGTTGGTCATCTGGATGTCTTCTTTGGAGAAATGTCTGTTCACATCTGATGCTCATTTTTTAATTTGATTATTTGTTTTTGGGTGCTGAGTTGTACAAGTTCTTTCCATATTTTGGATACTAACCCTTTATCAGATACATCATTTGCAAATGTCTTTTTTATTCAATAGGTTGTCTTTTAGTTTTGTTGATTGTTTCTTTCTCTGTTTAAATGCTTTTTATTTTGGTGTAGTTTCAAGAGGTTAAATTGTTTTTGTTTCCATTACCTCAGGAGGCATTGTGGAAGAAAGTTCTTATGGTAATGTAAGAAAAATTACTGCCTATATTTTCTTTTAGGAGTTTTATGATTTCAGATCTCACACTTAGGTATTTATTTGTTTGTTTATTTGTTTGTTTGTTTGAGGTGGGGAGGGGCAGAGGGAGAGGGAGAAGAGTATCTTAAGCAGGCTTTATGCCCAATATGGTGTCTGATGCAGAGCTCAATCTCCTGACCCTAAAATCATGACCTGAGCTGAAATCCAGTCAGAAGCTTAACCAATTGGGCCAGATAGGCACCCTTTACAGTTAGGACTGCAATTCATTTTGAGTTTATTTTTGCGTATGGTGTAAGAAAGTGGTCTGATTACGGGGCGCCTGGGTGGTTCAGTGGGTTAAAGCCTCTGCCTTTGGCTCAGGTCATGATCTCAGGGTCCTGGGATGGAGTCCCGCATCGGGAGAGCCTGCTTCCTCCTCTCTCTCTGCCTGCTTGTATCTCTGTCTGTCAAATAAATAAATAAAAACTTAAAAAAAAAAAAAAGAAAGAAAGTGGTCCAATTCCATTCTTCTGCATGTAGCTGTACAGTTTTTCTAACACAATTTGTTGAATAACTTGTGTTTTTCATTATATATTCTTGCTTTGTTTATTGAAGATTAATTGACCATACAATCATGGGTTTATTTCTGGGTGTTCTGTTCTATTGACCTATGTGTCTATTTTTGTGGAAGTACCATACTGTGTCATTACTACACTTTGTTGTAAATCTTGAAATCCTGGATTATGGTATCTCCAGTTTGGTTTTTCTTTCTCAAGATTGCTTTGGCTATTTGGGGTCTTCTGTGGTTCTATACAAATTTTAGTATTATTTTTTCTAGTTCTGAGAAAAATGCTGTGGATATTTGGATAAGGATTGCATTAAATCTGCAGATTGTTTTGGCTAATATGGACATTTTAACAATTTTTTTCTTCCAATCCATGAGCATGGAATATCTTTCCATTTGTTTGTGTTCTCTTCATTTTCTTTAATCAGCACTTTATGGTTTTCAGAGTACATGTTTTTCACCTCCTTGGTTAATTTTATTCTGACATATTTTATTATTTTTGATGCAATTGTAAATGGGATTGTTTTCTTTTCTTTTATTTTTAATTAAATTTAATTTTTTTTCAGTGTTCCAAAATTCATTGTTTATGCACCACACTCAGTGCTCCATGTAATACATGCCCTCCTTAATACCTACCACCAGGCTCACCCATCCCCCCACCCCTGCCCCTCCAAAACCCTCAGTTTGTTTCTCAGTTATGCTACTTCATTATTAGTGTGTAGAAATGCAACCAATTTCTGTGCATTGATTTTATATCCCATGACTTTACTGAAATTATTTATCGGTTCTATTTATCCAGAAGTTTTTTGATGGAGTCTTTAGGGTTTTCTCTATATAGTTTAATTGTATGTATCATCTATATATAGTGTCATCTGAAAATACTGAAAGTGTTTCTTCCTCTTTATCAATTTGGATACCTTATATTTATTTTTGTTTTCTGATTACTGTAGTTAGGATTTCCAGAACTATGTTGAATAAAAGTGATGAGAGTGGCAGACTCTTAACCGTAGAGAACAAACAGAGGATTTTTGGAGGGGAGGTTGGATGAATGGGTGATAGGTATTAAGAAGGGCACTTGTTATAATGAGCACTTGGTGTTATGTGTGATAATGAACCACTAAGTTCTATTTCCTGAATCTAATATTACACTATATTTTGTCTAACTGTAATTTAAATAAAGACTTGAACTACCAAAAAAAAAAAAAAGTAATGGGAGTGGACATCATTGTGTATTCCTGATCTTAGGGTAAAGATCTCAGTTTTCACCTTTGAGTACAATGTTAGCCTTGCGTTTGTCATATGGCCTTTATTGTGTTGAGGTATGTTCCCTTCAAACCTACTTTGTTGAGAGTTTTTATCATGAATGGATGTTATACTTTATCAAATGCTTTTTCTTCATTTACTGAAATGATCATATAGTTCTTATTTTTCTCTTATTGATGTGATATAGCACATTGAATGATTTGTAAATATATTTTTTTTAATATTTTATTTATTTATTTGACAGACAGAGATCACAGATAGGCAGAGAGACAGGCATAGAAAGAGAGGGGGAAGCAGGCTACCTGCTGAGCAGGGAGCCTGACGTGGGACTCAATCCCAGGACCCTGAGATCATGACCCGAGTGAAGGCAGAGGCTCAACCCACTGAGCCACCCAGGGAGCCCTGACTTGTAAATATTTAAATGATTTGTGAATATTGAATAACACTTGCATCCCAGGAATAAATCCCAATTCATCATTTAATATATTGTTGGATTGGTTTCCTAGTATTTTGTTGAGGATTTTTGCATCTGTGTTAATCAGAGATATTGGCCTATAGTTCTCTTTTTGGGTAGTGTCTCTATCTACTTTGTTATCAGGGTAATTCTGGCCTCATGGAATGATTTTGGAAGTTTTCTGTCCACTTCTATTTTTTAGAATAGTTTGAGCATAGGTATTAACTCCTCTTTAAATGTTTGTTACTATTTACCTGTGAAGCCATCTGGTCCTGGTCTTGTGCTTGTTGAGAGGTTTTTGGTTCGTTTGTTTTTGTTGTTATTATTATTGTTGCTTTTTAATTACTGACTTAATTTCATTGCTGGTGATCAGTCTATTCAAATTTTCTATTTCTTCCTGATCCAGTTTAAGTAAATTATATGTAGGAATGTATCCATTTTTTCTAGGTTGTCCAATTTGTTGGCATTTAATTTTTCAAAAATATTCTCTCATTATCCTTTCTATTTCTGTGGTGTCAGTTTTTATTTCTCCTTTCATTTCTAATTTTTCAATTAGCAATAATCGCGCCACGGAAAGACCTCATTGGCTACGATACTGCCACTGCGCAAAGCTCATTTCTAATTTTTGTTTGAGTCCACTCACTATTTTTTTTTAATGAGTCTGGCTAAAGGTTTATCAATTTTCGTGATCTTTTTGGAAAGAGCCAGTTCCTGGTCTCATCGATCTCTTCTACTGTTTTTTTGTTGATTTGATTTTTTGGGATTTTGTCTTATTTCATTTATTTAAAATTATTATATCTTCTTGTTAGATTGTTCTCTGTATTATTATACAGTGTTTTTATCTCTTGTTACAATCTTTGTTTTAAAGTCTATTTTATCTGATATAAGTACTGTTAGCCTGGCTTTCTTTTCACATTCATTTGCATGATAATGCTCTTTCATTCCTTCTCTTTTGGTCTGCATGTGTTTTTAGGTCTGAGATGAGTCTCTTGTAGGCACCATGTAGATGGATGTTGATTTTTTTTTTTTTAAATCAGTTCTGTTACCCTACGTCTTTTGATATGGAATATTTAATCCATTTACATTCAAAGTAATTATTGATAGGTATGTACTTTTTGTCATTTTGCCACTTGCTTTACGATTGTTTTGTAGTTATCTATTCCTTTCTTCTCTTGCTCAATTTCCATGTGTTTTGATGGCTTTCTTTAGTGATAGTCTTAGATTTTTTCCTCATTATTTTTTTGCATATCTGTTGCTGGGTTTTGATTTGTGGTTACCATTAGGTTTACATATAACAGTATGTGAATATAGCTCTCTCTATTAGGTTGATGGTTACTTAAGTTTCAAACCATTTAAAAAGAACTAAACTTTTACCACCTCCACATTTTATGCATATGACATCATATTTTATAGTCCTTTATTTTGTGAATCCCTTGACTGATTTTTATAGATATAATTGATTTTACTTCCTTTCTGCTTTAACCTATGTGTGGTTTTTATGTTATTAATATGCTAATTTTATTATGTTTGCGTGTATCTGTGAAATCTTTTCCTAATTTTCTTACTCCTAATTATGCTTTTTAATTTATAATCAAAGAATTTCCTTTAAACAGAAAAACTCAATTTTAATATTTTTTACAATGCATATACATTTTTAATTTAATAGATTATAGTCACCAATGAGAATTATTGATGGAAAAAATCAAAACTTAGAGTGATTTTTTCTTTCTAATTTGCTTTCTCTGATAGTAGGTACCCTGTATGACTTCTATGGGTAATATATAATAAAATACATGAAAGCTCAACATTAATCTGCATACATAACAAACTCTGAATACATGTGATATTGAACAGTTAATATAATTATGATAATAATGGTGCATATTAACTTAAGAATGAATGTTATCTAAGTCATTTTCTTTTATTTTCTCATATTCCCACCAGCTGTGAAGAAGAGTTTCTATTTTTCACCAACACTTGTTCTAATAAGACTTCTAAATTTTTGTAAAACTGGGGGGTATGAAATTAAACCTTCTTGTTGCTTTGGTTTGTAATTTCCCTGAGTTCTATAAATTAGCCATTTTGCCTGTTTTTTTTAATTAAAAGATTTTTAAATTGAGGTAAATTATATAAAATTAAATTAGTTTTAGGTATACAGCATAATGATTTGATTTGTATATATTGCAAAAGATTACCATAATAAATTTAGTTAAAATCCATCAACATACATAGTTATAATTTTTGTTCTTCCTTTTTTTTTATGATTTTATTTATTTATTTGACAGAGAGAGACACAGCAAGAGAAGGAATACAAGCAGGGGGAGTGGGAGAGGGAGAAGCAGGCTTCCCACTGACCAGGGGGCCCAATATGGGGCTCGATCCCAGGATGCTGGCATCATGACTTGAGCTGAAGGCAGAGGCTTTAACCCACTGAACCACCCAGGTGCCCCTAATTTTTGTTCTTCTGATGAGAATTTCTCTTAACAACATTCAAATGTACGATACGATATTGTTAACGGTAGTCACCATGTTGTAAATTATATCTCCAGCACTTTTTCATCTTAAAACTGGAAGTTTATAACTTTTGACCATCCTCACCTCTTTTCCACCCCTTTCCCAACTGACCTTGACTCTGGCAAACACGTATCTGTTCTCTGTTTCTATGAGTTCCGAGTTGTTTTTTGTTTGTTTGTTTGTTTTAGATTCCACACTTAAGTGAGCTTATATTTGTCTTTGGCCATAAGGTTTATCCAGTTGTTGCAAATGGCAGGACCTCTCTCCTTTTTGTGGCTAAATGATCTTCCACTGTATATATAACATATGTCACATCTTCCTTATTTATCCCTCAGTGGAAACTGAGGTTGTTTTCATGTCTTGGCAGTTATAAATAAAGTGGCAACGAACATAGGGTGCATATATTTTTTTGAGGTACTGATTTTGTTTCTTTCAGATAAATACCCAGAAGCAAAATGGCTGGATCATATGATAGTTCTATTTTTAATTTTTTGAATAAAGTTTATACTGCTTCCATGGCAGCTGCAAGAATTTACCTACCCATCAACAGAGAACAAGGGTTCCTTTTCCAACACTTCACCAATACTTGTTATCTCTTGTCTTTTTGATAATAGACATGACAGGTGTGAGGTGATATCTCATTGTGGTTTTAATTTGTGTTTCCCTGATGATTAGTAATATAGAATACCCTTCCATATACTTTAGCCATCTGTATATCTCCTTCAGAAAATTGTCTGTTCAGGGGTGCCTTGGTGGCTCAATCAGTTAAGCTTCTGCTCAGGTCATGATCCCAGGGTCCTGGGATGGAGCCCCATGTGGGGCTACCTGCTTAGTGGGGGGCCTGCTTTTCCCTCTCCTTCTGCCTGCCACTCCCCCTTCTTCTGCTCTCTCTGTCAAATAAATAAATAAAAATTTAAAAGAGTCTGGTAAAAATTTGTCAGTTTGTGTCTTATGTCTAAAGCGATCTCTTACAGGCAGCATATACCACTGTATATATCTTTGGATTAGAGAATTTAGTCTATTTCCTTTTGAAGTGATTATTGACAGTGTACTTATTGCCATTTCATTATTTGTTTTCAGTCTATTTTGTAGTTCCTCTGTTCCATTCTTTTTTCCTTGCTCTCATCCTTTGTGACTTAATGATTTTCTTTAGTGGCAAAATTAAATTTCTTTATCTTTTGTGTATCTACTATCGGTTTTTGCTTTGTGGTTATCATGAGGCTTACATAAAGCAACTTCTAACAGTTTATTTAAAGATGGTATCAACTTAAATTTGAGTTCATTCTAAAGCTCTACTTTACTCTTTTCCTTTTTTATTCTTTCCCTCCATGTTTTATATTTGTCTCATAATTTCCATCTGTTAACTTTATATCCACCTTTTCTTGAGGTGCTTTTGCTTTTCAGAGATCTCTTAAGTGTATCACACACTATAGGTAGGATACATATGTAAACAAAAAACAAAACCAAAAACAAACATTAACATATCTATCTATGCAAATATTCACCCAAATCATTTGAATTTAACATCAATTAATAAAAGGGACTACACTAAGAAAATATCCTCTTGATTTTAAAATATAAATGAGGATTATTAAATGTTAACATTAACTATAATTACAAAAATATAATCTTTTTTTTTTCATTGAGTGTTTTCTATCAGGGACTCACTGCAAATATCTCTAAAATCTGCTGTGACCTTTGTATTGATGTGTATTACAAAGAAATAGAATATTTAAGGTATAATCCATTATGTTTTCCTGCAGAATGGAAGGAATAGTAAGATGTGGATATGATAGATTTCTGCTTAGTATTAAAAAATGTCTGTAGAAAATGCCACACATACATAATTCCCTTGTGCTAGTGCTATGACTTGTTTTGTCCTTAATGGAGTTGTCCTTTTAGTCTCCCTCATCTTGAATGACATTTTTATTGTGCAAATGGCTCTTCTATTTAGGATGTATGCTTTCTTTGTCTAATATCTATTACTATAACACTTTGGAACAACTTTGTATTTTTTTTTAGGTAAGTATTTACATTATATATTTCATTTTGCATTGGATCAAAGATTTTTAAATGTGCACCTGAATGCATAAATATGCAAAATAAATTATGGTAGCAAAAGAAAATAATCACCTAATTGCAGATTTAAGGTGAAATTGTGTACGACTTTTATTTTAACATAGTATTTGCAAAATCAAGCATATATGTAGCATAGTTATTGTCCATATTACGTTAGATATATATTGCTATTATTTTCTCAAACATAAACCATAACAATTGGGCCTCTTTCTTAAATAAGTATTTATCACACTCTTGCTTTTTTTTTTTTTTTTTTAAGATTTTATGTGTTTATTTATTTGTCAGAGAGAGAGAGAGAGAGAAAGAGAAAGCACAAGCAGGCAGAGGCAGAGAGAGAAGCAGACTCTCTGCTGAGCAAGGAACCCCACAAGGGACTTGATTCCAGGATCCTGGATCATGACCTGAGCCGAAAGCAGCGGCCTAACCAACTGAGCCACCCAGGCGTCCCAATCATGCTTTTGCTTTAGAGAACCTGAAGACCCATGGAAGAAAGGAAGGGGGAAAGAGTATTTTGTGCCTTCCCTATATACTTCCCGCAAATTGATTTCAATTAGATGAATGGAGAAAGATATTAAACTACTGATAAGTTTTATCCCTCACTCTCATCTCCTATCACTTTCATCTTTATAAAACTTGCCCTGTTCCTTTGCTACAAATGTGTTGGCTTTCCTACTATTATTTCTTTAATATTCCCAGCATTCTCCTGCTCAGTCTCTGAATTGCTTGCTGCTTGTGCATAGAATGTTTTCCCACATGCTTGCTGTGCTGTCTCTTGCAGTTTTGTTTAAACTCTCTCTCTCGTTGGGTTCTACATTTACCTCTCTATGTAAAATTGCTGTCTCTCCCACACCATCAACTTTTTTCATTCCTCTTTCCCTGCCTTAGTTTCCCCACAGTACCAATTTCTAAAATACCTAATAAATAGTAATTATATTTGTCATCTCCTCTACTAGAATATCAGTTACTTGAGGGGAAGTATTATATTTTTGTTTGATTGTTTTCTGTTTTTCCTCACAGAGTGCCTAGAATAATCCCTGCAATGTAGCAGATATTCAATATATATTTGTGCAATGAGTGAAGAACTAAATTTTATACTAATAAAGTAGCCAAATATAATCAAGTAACATAAAACATGGCTAAAGTGCTCTAAATTCAAAATTAGAGGAGATTTACTATATGATAACTTCTTTTTAAATTTGTTTTTGTTGAAAAGATAATATTAAAAAGTTAGAACTAGATAATTCCACAATTACAGCAAGCCTGTGGTAATTTTTGTGGATTATCTCTATCATGTACATAGTATGTTATTGAAATAATATACCATGTAAAATTTTATCATTTTTTTATGTTTTGCCAGTTATTTTTCCATTGATTTATTTATTTATGTTTTTCACTTTCTTCCAGTTTTGTACATATATAATTGACATTGAGTATTATATAAGTTTAAGGTATACGGCATAATGACTTGACTTAAATATATTGTTAAATGATTACCAGAACAAGTTTGGTTAACACCCATCATCTTATACAGATAAAGAAAAACAAAAACAAAGGGTAAAGGAAGAAAGAAAAGGTTTTTTCCTGTGTAATAAGAAGTCAGGGTTACTCTTTCAACTTTCAAATATCCATGTAGCTGTGTTCACTATAGTCATGTTGTACATTCTCAATGCTTATTTATCTTATAACTGAAATTTTATACCTTTTTATTATCTTCATCCAATTTCTCCATCTTCCACCCCTTACGTCTGGTAAGCAGAAGTCTGATATCTTTTTCTATGAGTTTGTTTGGTTTTTAGATTGCACATAAAAGTGAGATCATTCCATGTATAACTGAGATATGTCTTTCTCTGACTGACATTGTACTCAGCCTAATGCCCTCCGGGTCCATCCCCATTGTGGCAAATGGTAGAATTTTCTTTTTATAGCTAATTAATATTCCAGTATTTATAAATACCACCGCTTCTCTATCCATGCATTTATTGATGAACAGTTAGGTTATTTCCATGTCTTGCCTATTGTAAATAATACTTCATTGAACATGGGGGTGCATATATCTCTTTGAGTCAGTGTTTTTTGTTTGTTTGTTTGATATATATCCAGAAGTGGAATTGCTTGATTACATGGTAGTTTTTTGTTTTTTTGTTTTTTAGTTTTTTGAAGGTACTGCATACTGTTTTCCATAGTGATGATACTATTTTACAGTCCCATTAATGGTACCCAAAGGTCTCCTTTTTTTCCCCAAATCTTTACCAATATTTATTATTCCCTGTCTTTTTGATAATAGCCATTCTAATACGTGTGAGGTGATAGTCCATTGTGGTTTTGACTTGCATTTCCCTTATGATTAGTGACGTTGAGTACCTTTTCATGTAGCTATTGTTCATTTGTGTCTATCTTTAGGGAAAATACCTATCTTGGTCTTTTGTCTATTTTTAGCTTTTTTTTCCATTGAGTAGTATGATTTCTTTATATACTTTTTGTTTTAACCTCTGATCAGATATATGATTTGCAAATTTTTTTTTCCTCTCCATTGGTTGTCTTTTCATTTTGTTGACTATATGGCTGTGCAGAAGCTTTTTAGTTTGATATAGTCTCACTTGTTTTTTGTTTGTTTGTTTATATTTTAGATATCATCATTATATTTTAAATTACCTATAATTTTATTATATATTTTCTTAAGAATGTCCATAAGTTTATAAAATATTTCATCAGGTTTCTGTAACAGTTAATAAATAGTTTTTCTTTGACAAAATTTTAATTTAGTTTTAATTTTTTATTTTATGGATGTAAAATAGATCTCAAAATTTCTTTAATTTGCAATTCTTTATCAGAGTGAACAGTTTTTTTTTTTAATTTGGATTTCATCTATTTAACTCAATTGTTAGTTTTTTTCCACTTGAGGTATTAATAGTTTGATCACTTTCTTATAAATTACAGTGATATAATACTATGGCAACACTTAGTCACCTATTGATAGAAAAAATACTTTCTATTCTATTTTTTATTTGAGTTTTGTTATTTTCACTGAATTCACTGCAATTTTTGTTTGTATACATTATAATACATCAGTATTTTCCACTGTAAATTTTTCTAAGTTTCAAAGTTACTAAAGTTGTCAACTCTGTTATTTTTCTCACATAATTATATCCTATATATCTCCTCTTATTCCTGTGATTTTTAGTTTGGAGTGTGATATAGAACAGCATTTGTCCATGCAGAAATCATAACCCCATGCTCTCAGAAACATGTGATTTGTTATACAGATGAAGCAGTCTCTAGTCATGAAATTTTAGGGAGTATATTTTTACAAGTGTCTGAGTTGATACCAAAGCACATTATAATGAGAACAAGTGATATGAGATGTATGAAATTCAGTATTCCCCCCAAATCACTGTAATTAAAATAAAACTTTATCAGATAACATTATACACTAAATTCTGTTGAGAGTGTACATAATCAAGAGATATTAAGTTGGATCTTAATATCTTAATATCTTAAATCCTAACATTATGTTCTGAGTTCTCCATTTTTTTGTTTGCCTCCACAAAAGAGAATTTTAAGTATTTTTGATTTAAAAGAGTTTAGTTTTAAAGTTTAGGGTTTTTAAAAAGATTATTTATTTATTTAGTTTTGAGAGAGAGAGAGAGTACAAGTGGGGGTGGTGAGGAAGAAGCTGGCTCCCAGCTAAGCAGGGAACTCCCCCTCCACCCCGCAATGCAGGACTCCATCCCAGGACCCTACAATCATGACCTGAGCTGAAGGCAGATGCTCAACAAATTGAGCCACCCAGGCACATGAAAATTTAGTTCCTGAAAGGAAAATGGTCCAGCAGTCCCATCTTTTCTTTCAAACTGTTCTGTGATCGTATCTTCTTTTTCCATATTTTGTAAATATTCCATTAAGTTTTAAAAATGTCCTCTTGAAACTGTTCTTGGATTTGTTTAAATTTATATATTTAACTTAGGAAATATATACATATATATGTATATACATATATATATGTTTAATGTTTGCATCTAAGAGTATGATATGTGTACATATATATTTTCAAAACTTTTGTTACAGTTACACCCCTTTTAAATAACCCTGACGATCTCTGATTATATTTTTGCCTTCTTATGTATCATTTGTTATTTTTGTTTAGCGTGTTTAGCAATTGAACCCTCCTCTGGAATTTTATATGCAGTTTAGATCTCAACAGTATAGGGGCAGGCAGAGAGAAAATTAAAATTTTAGTAGTAAAGAAGAAGTTTATGTAAGGTCTTGAGTCATCCCCACCCCTTTTCCATATCTTTCTTATAATACCTCAAAAACTTATTCCAGATGATTATCATATTTCTGTACAAATTAAAACATTTATTCAGCCATGCAAGTCACTCCTTCAGCTCCTCATCTCTCCTCCACTTACTAATTTAGTAAAAGGGTGTATCAATTACCCACTGCAATTCTCAGTCAGTCCACTATTTTGGTAGATAATAAAGTATATGATAAATCCAGGTTATATGATGCTTCTTAGCCCATTCTTGTATGGTGTATAGTAAAAAAAGATTCTTTGATTAGGTGACATATTAATAGGGAATCCAGATTGAAAAATTTTGGCTCCAGACCTATAGTAGTATTTGGAACACTTGCTTCAGTTCCTGGGTATGCAAATCCAAATCTGAATCAGTGTATATCCTTGGAAAGACCTATTCTTACCACCTGGAGCCATGGGTAATAGGCCAGCAATGGACCAATTTTGAATCTCTATTATGAACTAAATGTTTGTGTCCCAACCCTCATTTCCCCAGATTTATATATTGAACCCCTAACCCTCATGTGATTATATTTAGAGGTAAGTCATTTCATAAATAATTAGGTTTGGATAAGGTTATAAGGGTGGAGCTCTCATGGATGGATTAGTACTACAAAAAGGAGAGGGGTAGTTGTATGGCTCAGTCGGTTAAGCGTCTGACTCTTGGTTTTGGCTTACATCGTGATCTCAGGATTGTGGGACTGAGCCCTGTATCAGGCTCCACACTCAGCATGGAGTCTGGTTGAGATTCTCTCCCTCTGCCCCTTCCCCAGCTCATGTGCCTCTAAAATAAATAAATAAAATATTAAGAAAAGAAGAAGAAGAGACACCAGAGGCTTTACTTGCTGCCATGCAAGGATAGAGGAAGAGGGAAGCTCCTGCAAGCCAGAAAGAGGATCTTACCAGGAAACTAATTTACAAGCCCTTTGATCTTGGGGTTCTGTGACTCCAGAACTGTGGGGGAATAGACATCTGTTATTTAAGCTGCCCTGTCTATTTTGTTATAGCAGCCTGATCTAAGACACTCTCAATAGGTAGCCTATAGCCGTGCTTAGCTTTTTCTGTTTCTGTTTGAAAAATTATTACATTTCAGGATTTGTGGTGGCTTAAATCAGTGAGTTTTTTTTTTCTCTCCCTATTATTTCAATGATTAAATATCTTCATGACAAACATTTCATATACAGGAGAGAATTCTTTGAAAAAATAAATAAGGCAATAAATAAGGGTATCCACTTACTGATTTCAGTCCCCTTCTGAAGTCAGAAAAGGGGTTCTTTTGAGGTTATCAGTATATTCCTTTGCTTTTCTCCCTTTAAGCCCACCATGTTTTATAATGTGTCAACCCAAATTGGAATTTAATTTTCTACTTATCTAGGACCTATTTTAAACCATACGGTTAATCTGTTGACTACCACCCAGGTATTACTAAAATCCATACCATCTCATTATTATTATCATCTAGTGTTTCAGGATGCCACTAGGAATATTGTTGTTAAAACTACTTATTTTTAAAAACATTTTTATTTTATTTTTCTTAAGATTTTATTTATTTATTTGACAGAGAGAGAGAGATCACAAGTAGGCAGAGAGGCAGGCAGAGAGAGAAGAGGAAGCAAGCTTCCCACTGAGCAGAGAGCCTGATTCGGTGCTCAATCCCAGGATTCTGGGATCATGACCTAAGCCGAAGGCAGAGGCTTTAATCCACTGAGCCACCCAGGTGCCCCTAAATCTTCCTGTTGAGTCGATTTGGTTTTTCCTTTTTCAATTAAGGTACAGCTGTCAACTGCAACAATGAAGCTCTTTTCCAAATTAATTCTTGCCAACCCACCCTTGAACTACGGTCTTTAAATCATACTCTTATTTAGCACCCTCAGATACTGATCATAGGGAAGGGATTATTTAGATTTGGAGTTAGGTAACTCCTCAGAGGTATCTAATGTAGAACCCAAAGTCATGCAGTCACCTCTTCATAAATGCAGTAAGTATTACTGTGTGTAGTGCTTGTAACAATATCCTAAATATGATATACCTGTTTAATAAGAGAATTCTTCTTCACATTTCATTTTCTAATGGAGTGCTGTCATGGTATAGTTCATGACATGATAAGCATTATTTCAAAATATTTTTTGTTACATTAACAAAAGTAGTTTTAATAAAGCCAGAAAATAACCCACTGTCATTCAAAGGTTATATATTGTTAGTAGACTCAATTCTAGTCCAAGATCACAGAAGTTGCTGCTTTTGACTCAGTCTCTAGTCAGCACGATGATGCAATACCATTTGAATGTTGAGGCCCTAGGAAGGATGATCAATTGTCTTGATTTGTCTAGACTATAAGTTTAATATTAAAAGTCCTGAATCCCAGGAAACTTAGGCTGCAAAAGATTTCAGTAGCCAATGTAGATGGTTGGGAAATAGCATGAAAACCTATTATAATGAGCCAAATATAAGGACTGAAAGCAACACTATTTTTAATATCAAACAGATATGACATAGATTATACACCTTCCATAGTCAGAGTCACTTTTTCTACCAAACTGTTGATATTGGTAACCATGATTTACTGTTCACAATAGTGAATCAACCATTACTGCATCATTCTAAGTGATGCAGTTTAAGTGTGTTGTGATTCTTCGTGGATTAACTTTTGTGCCTTGTAATGCAGTAATTCTAGTTTCTTTAAGATACCATGAATATTAGAGCAATGTTTTCTAAGAGTTTACATAATGAAAATGAGGATTGGGCACCTGAGTGGCTCAGTGCGTTAAGCCGCTACCTTCAGCTCAAGCCATGATCTCAGGATCCAGGGATTGAGTCCCATATTGGGCTTTCTGCTCAGCAGGGAGCCTGTTTCTCCCTCTCTCTGACTGCCTCTCTGCCTACTTGTGATCTCGCTCTCTCTGTCAAATAAATAAATAAAATCTTTTAAAAAAAAGAAATGAAGATTATTACAATTTCAACACTGTCAAGACTCAGTTATCACTAACAAAAAAGGTCAATAACTGGGTTATTTTATTATCAATGGAAGGATGTACACAATGGCATTAGGACAAAGGCATAGCATACTGTACAATATACAAAAAGAGCAGTTTGAAATTGGCATGGTAAAGAAAGGAATAAGAAATCACCAATATACACTGACTCTCACAAGTCTCTAATGATACAGTCAAGTATTTCTTTTAATAAATGAAAAGTTTTGATTCCCAAAGAGATATCAATATTCAGGGGAAAAAAAGTGGCAGATTAGCTTGGATATATCACATAAATGAATCTGCATTATTATACTATTCTTTTTATTGCTTCCTAAAATTGGATATAGTTCATTTCCTGACTCAAAGATTGCAACTAAAATGTCCTATGGCAAACAACCAAAGGGATTTTGAAAACAGATGTTTGGTATGTTTAGTATTGTTTTGGGTGACTAGTATCCCCCCCATTCCTATATTTCAAGAATCTCAAAATATGAACCTGTTTGGAAATTAGGTCTTTGCAGATGTAATCGGATTATCTTGAAATTAGGCATACGGGATTAGAGAATATGCCCTAAATCTCATGACTGTTGTCCTTATAAGAAAGCCATACAGAGATGCACAGACACAAGGAGCACATCATGTGATGGCAGAGGCAGAGATTAGAATTATGCATTTATAAGTAGAGGAAAACGAAGAATTGTCAGCTACCAACAGAAACTAGGAAACTGCATGGAAGCATTATTCCCTAGAGCTTTCAGAGGGACCATGCTGCTGCCAATACCTTCATCTTCAACTTCTATCCTCCAGAACTGTGAGAAAATAAATTTCTGTTCCTTTAGGCCATTCAGTTTACAATAGTTGCTTTGGTAGCCATAGAAAACTAATACAAGTATACAGCTTATTCTGCCATACATTACCAAATGTCATGCTTTCTGGAACATGTAAAGTGATGTATTAAATAATACAACCAAAAAATGTTTTCCCTAGATCTCAGATACTTTTACTTGAAAAATATTTAGTTTCAAATTATTTCATTTCTATGAGGATTTTAATGAGACCACAGAAAACATAAATATCTTTTAAAAACACAAACTAGACTTTGTTTATGCATATTTGGGAGACAATGAAAATGTAAATTTTGGAAAATTTTATTCCATCCATAAATTTCATACAAGGAAAAATTAAAATTTTGCTTGCTTTTGTTGTAAAATTATATTACTAAAATAGGGTATGATATTTTTCTTTGACTTCAAGTCAAAGTCAGTTTTACATTTGACTGTATTAAGTTTACACTACTGTAAGTTTCTAAAAAAAAGAAAATGAAATGTATACATTTGTACACATTTCTGAAAGTGTGATTTTCCATGAAAAAGAAAAGGATGCACTAAAGGATGTGGGAAATTTTGAGAAGTATTATTTGAAAAGAAAACAAAGCATGACATTATCCTACTATATCACAGGACAGAAAGGCACATATTGTTCCCAAAAACCCTAAGGTGGCTGCTATCATGCCCACTTTCCACTGTCTCCACTACTGTGAGCAGGACTTGCGATTTATTTTTCGTAATTATTAAGACTTTTAAAGCAGTTTAGATTTATAGCAAAATTGAGGGTTAGGTACAAAGATTTCCCTAATACAAGCATAGTGTCCTGAATCATCCACATCATGAGAGTAGGACATTTGTTACAACCAACAAACCTGCGTGCACACATCACAATCACCCTAAGTGTATAGTTTACACTACGGTTCACTCTCGATTTTGTGAATTTTATGGGTTTGGATACATGTATAAATGATATTGATCCCATTCTGCTGATATCATACAGAGTATTTTCACTGCCCTAAAAATTCTCTGTGTTCCACTTATTCCTCACTCCCAACCAACCCATCAATCCCTAGCAACCAGTGATCTTTTTGTTATTTTCATAGCTTTATCTTTTCTGGCAATGTCTTAGAGTTAGAGTTATATATTATGTAGTCTTTTCAGAAAGGTTTCTTTCACTTAATAATACGCATTTAAATTTCCTCTATAACCTTTCATGGTTTGATAGTTTATTTCTTTTTAGTGCTGAGTAATATTCCATTTTCTGGATATAACACAATTTATTAATCCATTCACTTGTAGGACACATTTGTTTCTTTCAAGTTTTGGCAATTATGAATAAAGCTGCTATAAACATACATATTCAGTTTTTTGTAAGGACCCAAGTTTTCCACTCCTCTGAGTAAATACCAAGAAGCAAGTCATCTGGGTGGCATAGTATGATTAGTTTTATAAGAAATCACTAGGGGTGCCTGGGTGTTTAAGGGTCTTACTCTTCGTTTTGGTTTAGGTCATGATCTCAAGGTAGTGAGATCAAGCTCCATGCTTATAGTGGAGTCTGCTTGGGACTGGCTATCCTCCTCTCGCTGCTCCTCCCCAACAAATAAATAAATAAAAATTTTTGAAAAAGGAAAAAAAAAGAAACTACCAAATTGTCTTGCAAAGTAGCTGTACCATTTTGCATTCCCTCCAGCAATGAATGAGAGTTCCTATAGTGCCACATCTTTACCAGTATAAGGTATTGTCAGTGTTCCAGATTTTGGCCGTTCTAATAGATATGTAACGGCATCTCATTGTTTTAATTTGCATTTCCCAGGAGACATATGATATAGAACATCTTTTCATATGCTATTGGCCATCGGTATAACTTCTTTATTGTGGTATCTTTGTTGAGGTGTTAAGGATATGGTCCATTTTGAGTAATATTGTTTTATTGTTCAGTTTTGAATTATTTATGAATTTTAAATAAATGCCCTCTATCAGATATATCTTTTGAAAATTTTTTCTTCCATTCTGTATAGCATCTTTATTCTCTTGGCATTATTTTTCACAGAGCAGAAGTTTTTAACTGTAATGAAGTCTAACATACATTTTTATTTTATGCATTGTGCTTTTGGCATTGAATCTAAAAAGTCATTAGCCAAGGTCATCTAAGTTTTCTTCTATGATAGCTTCTGGCAGTTTTATAGTTGTGCACTTTATGTTTAGGTCTGTGATCCATTTTGAGTTAATATTTGTGAAGGGAATGAAGTTTCTGTCTAAATTATTTTTGTTTCTGTTTTTGCATATAAATGTCTAGTTGTTCTAACATTCTTTCTTGAAGAGACTATCTTTGTCCCATTGTATTGCTTTTGCTCATTTGTCAAAGATCACTTGTCTATATTTTTGTGGTTTAATTTCTAGGTCCTGTTTTGGGTTTCATTGATCTATTTGCTTATTTTTTGCCAATACCACACTGACTTGGTAATTTTACTTTTGTAGCATGTCTTGAAGTCAGGAACCATTAGCCCTCAAACTTTCGTCTCCTTCAATACTGTGTTGGATATTGTGGGTCTTTTGCCTCTTCATATAAACTTTGGAGACAGTTTGTCAATTTCCACAAAGTAACTAGATTTTTTTTTTTAAAGATTTTATTTATTTATTTGAGAGAGAGACAGCGAGAGAGAACATGAACGAGGAGAAGGTCAGAGAGAGAAGCAGACTCTCCGCAGAGCTGGAAGCCTGATGTGGGACTCGATCCCAGGACTCCGGGACCATGACCTGAGCCGAAGGCAGTCGTCCAACCAACTGAGCCACCCAGGCATCCCAAGTAACTAGATTTTGATTGAGATTACATTGAATTTGCAGATCAAATTGTGTAGGACTGACATCTTTACATTGAATCTTCCTATCCAAGAACATGGAATATGTCTCCACTTCCTCAGTTGATTTTGTTCATCAGACTTTTATAGTAGTTAAGATGGCATAGTAGGAGGACCCTATGCTTGCCTTGTTCCTCAAACATAGCTAGATAAATATCAAATAATTCTGAACACCAGGGAAACAGATCTAAGGACTAAGAGAACAAACCACACAACTAGAGGAAGAGAAGAGGTTACATTGTGGAAAGTAGGATATGTGAAGATATGATTTTGGGGGGAGAAAATCTGAGTGCTATGGAGGAAAGGTAGACGACCTGATCACAAAAAGATGAGAGGAAGGGAGACAAAAAGGGATAGATGAAGCAGTGCACAGGGGATCTGACAAGAAAAATACTACCCCAAATCCATTGACTGGGAAAATGAGAAAGGCAAATTGTTGTGAGTCTTTACAACCAGTGGAGTGCGAAGACTGAAGTTTTAGAAGTCCATACCATGGGCAGTGTGAAGCCTGGAAGGCACTGTGGTACACCTATGGAGAAGGAGGGCAGAGGCCAGCATGATCTGAGAATCCCATTAGATGCACTGGGAGAGATATATCCCCCTTCTTGGAGTGCATCCAGGAGAGGTGACATTGTCCATTGTCTCTCAGGGAACAAAGGAGCCAGAGGGTGCCATTTATGCTTTCCTGTTCCTCAGTATAGGGGAAGAGACATCTGCTGAGAACAGATAAACTGGATGCTGGCCTTTGCTGTGTTTTACTCTGAACTACAAGCTCCTGCACATTGGTAGAACTGCCCATCTGGGACAAACCCACCCCAGCTCAGCAAGACCCTCCCTCTAAGAACCAGTGTGGGTCCAAGCCACATCAGGAACCTGAAGTTTGGAGTTTTGAAACTCAACTAGCTTGGCTACACTGCACTAGCAGGCAAGCACATGGCCAGGACACAGACAGGGTGAAGGCAAGGATCTCAGGGATATCTGGGAAACAATCAACAAAACTAAAAGATAACCTTTGGAACAGGAAAAATATTTATAAATGATATATCTGATAAGGTGTTAGTATCCAAAATCTATAAAGAACCTATCAAACTCAATACCCCCCCAAAAAAAATCCAGTCAAGAAATGGGCAAAAGATATGATTAAAAATTTTTCCAAAGAAAACTTTCAAATGGCTACCAGATGCATGAAAAAAACACTCATCATGGAAATACAAATCAAAACCACAATGAGATACTACCTCTCACATGTCAGAATGGCTAAATTATTAACTATGGCTACAGTATTAAAACAGAGGAAACAAGTTTTTGGCAAGGATGAGGAAAAAGGGAACCCTCTTATACTGTTGGTGGGAATACAAACTGGTGCAGCCCCTCTGGAAAAAGTATGGGGGTGCTACAAAAAGTTAAAAATAGAACTACCCTATAACCTAGCAATTGCTTTCCTAGGTATTTACCCAAAGGATAAAAAAAAATTGATTCAAAGGAGCATGTATCCTCTGATGTTTATAGCAGCATTATCAACAATAGCCAAATTATGGAAAGAGCCCAAATGTCTATCTGCTCATCAATGGATAAAGAAGAGAGAATGTATTTGTATATAATGGGATATTACATAGCCATCAAAAAGAATGAAATCTTGCCATTTACAATGATGTGGCTGGAACTAGACAGTATTATGCTAAGTGAAATAGGTCAGTCAAGGAAAGACAAATACCATATGATTTCACTCATATGTGGCATTTGAAAAATAAAACAGATGAACATAGGGTAAAGAAAAAAAGAGGGAAGCAAACCATAAGAGACTCTCAACTACAGAGAACAGAGGGTTGCTGGAAGGGAGGTGGTTGGGGGGATGGCTAAATGAGTGATGGGTATTAAAGAGGATATTGTTGTGATGAGGACTTACATATAGCACCCATATACCTCAGTGTTATATGTAAGAAATGAATCATTAACTCTACCCTTGAAACTAATATTACAGTATATATTAACTAACAAGAATTTAAATGTTTTGTAATTTTAATTTCAAATTTCATTTGTTTATTGTTGATATATAGGAAAGTGATTGACTTTTGTATATTAATCTTGTATCTTGCAATATTGCTATAATCCCTTTTTAGCTCCAGGAATTTTTTTATTGATTCTTTTGGATTTTCTACATAGATGACCATATCTACAAACAAAAACAGTTATTTTTGTCATCCTAATCTGCTTAACTTTTATTTCCTTTCTTGATTTAGTGCATCAACAAGAACTTCTAGTATGATGTTGTAAAGTATTGATGAGAGGGGTCACCCCTGCATTGTATGTGATTTTAGTAGGCCAGCTTTAAGTTTTTCAGCATTATGATATTAGCTGCAGTTTTTTTGTATACATCCTTTCTCCAGCTGAGACACTATCTTCTTTCTTTTTTAAATATTTTATTTATTTATTTGAGAGAGAGAGAGAGAATAAGCAGGGTGCACGGAGACGGAGAAGCAGACGCCAAGATCATGACTCAAGCCAAAGCAGTTGACTGACTGAGCTGCCTAGGTACCCCTCTATTCTTTATTTTACTAAGAATTTTTCTCATGATTGTTGGATTTTATCAAAGGTTTTCTGTATCTGTTGGTTTGATCATATGACTTACTCTTTTTAACTTGTTTATGTGATAGATTATACTAATTGTTTTTCTAATCTTGAACCAGCCTTCCATTCCTGGGATAAATATCACTTGATAATGATGGATAATTCTTTTTATACATTGTTGGATTTGATTTTCTAATTGAAGTTGCCTAAAAGTTTTCTCATTTTTATTGGGAAATGTACTACAGTCAGATTAATCGTCTATGTACTAGAGATCATATGATTAATTAGAATTTGTAATTTAATCTTAGCTTAATTTTCAGATTGTGAATGAACATTATATCCTCAAAATAATATTAGTACTTCCAGATTAATTAAGTGTAAGTTTCTTCTCTAAAGACTCTGGCAACAAGGAGGAGAATTTAAATATCCCTGTGAAAGCACAATTTTCTAAGCTTTAAATGTATATTATATATTAGAGTTTATCTCAAATGATGGCACATTGGTTCTAGATTTTTTTCCCTATTTTCTACTTTTTAAAAAACTTTTTTAGAAGTTTTTTGAAATAGTTCTTGAAAAATAAGCATTAGTCAGATTAAACACAGATTACCAATCCTCTGAACACAAAGTATCAATCTCTCTTAGTTTCTTGCATAATTCGAATTAATACCAGAAATGATGCTATTGAAGGCAAACTACTATGTTGTTCTGTATAGTCCAATGTTAACCTCCTGGACTCATCACCTTTGCTCCAAGACCATATTAGACTGTTAAAGAATTTGTGGGTACTTACAGACTTGCATGTAATATATCTTTCATAAAACTGAAATTTCTTGATGCTTCTCAAGCTATCTGATAATGATTTAAATTAACCTCTAGGTTGTGCACAGGTAATTTTAAAGGTTCTTATCTGGCATAAATATTAAAACAGAACAAAGAGCAAATTTGAATAACATCCATTTTCCAATATTCTTTGGAAAAGGGTATAGTCTCCCATTCAAACATCACTCCCATTAAAATAATACACTCTGGTGAGGTTAAAACAAAAATATTTCTTCTTAAATTTTTAGACAACATTTGTTCTTAAATTCTTTCTTTTATCCTACTCATACTTCAAAGTCTTAAAGCAGTATCACCCTATCATCCTAACACAATTCTATTGCCGTTTAAGGTTTTTTTTTTTTAAGATTTTACTTATCTATTTGACAGACAGAGATCACAAGTAGACAGAGCAGTCAGAGAGAAGAGAATGCAGGCTCCCGCTGAGCAGAGAACCCAATGTGGGGAGCTAGATCCCAGGACCCTGGGATCATGACCTGAGCCACTGAGCCACCCTGGTGCCTGCCCTTTAAGTTTTGATTACCAGGTTTAGTTAAGACAGTACTTTATGCACCAGTGACTAATAATTCCGAAAAATTTCTTCACCATAACTAGACAAGCCAAATAGACTTGGGTTCCCTGCTGGGGTGTACTAAGAGATCCTAAGCCATCCTGCCATTCAAAATTATAACACCCCTCCCTTTAATATTATTTAATTGGAACCATTCTTGAAGGGATTCTAGATTCCTCCTTTGTGTTATCATTTAAAAAAAAATAATTGTGGTCTTTGTGCAATATTAGGAGCTGGTAGAGCAGCTAAACCACTTTTTTTTTTTTTTATAGTGACCCATTAAATTTTTAATAGCTACTCCATCTATCTTTTCCTTTTTAAGTCATTTTTAACTAATTATCTAAAAACTTTTACCTGGTTTAATTGCCCCAAGACTATTTCATCCATTTTATTTGTATTGTTTACATTCTTCTGAAATCCTATTTTGCATTGTTCAACCCTATTCTGGGGAAGCTAAGCAAGGAAGTACTTCACAACATCTGTCACATCGTTTTGCTTTATGTAACCTTATTCTGACAATAAGGTCACATAAGGACTCCAAGCAATTGGAACCTCTTTAATCATAGAATCTTTTATCAAACATCACATAGTTCAAAGGCACAGAGTTAGGGAATCCTTTGGTATTATCATAAAATCAACCCACATGTGTTTGCATTTTCCAAATTTCAGCAGCCTCAGAAACAAATTCCATTTAATTGCTTAGGATGGGTATGGACAATTTCCTTCCCAGGCTACAAATTACATACCTCCATTGTTATCTCACTCAACAGACTGGGAGTTTATCCATCTAGCTATATTTTTGCAAAACTTGAAGTTAATGAAAATCCCGAGTAAGACCAAATGTGTGTTTTCATTTGGTAATATCTAGAACAAGGGAAATAGCTCTCTGATCATCACTGCTTAGAATCTATTTCAACAGCAGCTGAAAAGAAAGCTACTGATAGTATCCCCCAATTTGAGTTGATTTTTGAATCAGTATTGCCATGTTGTAAGTCTCTTAATTCCCATCTGTGACCTCTCTAATCTTTTCAGTGATATTTATTATTGGATGAGAACCACATTTTTTTTAAAGATTTTATTTATTTATTTGACAGACAGAGATCACAAGTAGGCAGAGAGAAGTGGGGGAAAGTAGGCTCCCCACTGAGCAGGGAGCCCGATATGGGGCTCAATCCCAGAACCTGAAGATCATGACCTGAGCTGAAGGCAGAGGCTTAACCACTGAACCATGCAGGCACCCCAAGCACCACATTTTAATCTAAAAAGATATCTGCCTATTTCTCATGTTTGTTCTTTTTAACACACAGGATCATGAACTGTAATCTGGAGATTTTGGCAGCCTTGAGTTTTGGGGTTTTTTGTTTTGTTTTGTTTTGTTTTGCTTTAGCCTTAAGATATTTATCAGTTACTTTTGTTTTCTCCAATGCAACCAAAAGCAATAAAATACCATAAAACTGTCTCTCTTCCCCTTTGACTGAATGTATTTTCAATGCATTTAGCTACCTTCTGGATCACCTATTATGAATCCACCTCCAATTTCCAATAAGTGTTCCCTCCTTTTAGTAGTCACAAAGCAGAGGTTGTCACGAAGCCACTTTGCCTTTACAGATTCTCCATTCTGCCGTTCATCTTTTTCCCAAATCAAGGCTTAGCAATTATTTATGCTATAGAGTCAAGAGTATTACAGTTATCCTAGTCACACTACTAATTGCAGCAATTAAACAGTCAATAATTGAAAGAACATCCACAGGGTAAATTCATGTAAGGTGTTCATAAAGATAAAGGATATGGTACAGCAAAAGAAAGTGCAGGAAATCATCTTAGGGTTCAGAAAACTTCCAAACACAGACCCTAGAGATTTTTCTCAGTCATGCAGAATGTGCTTCATCTTCAAACTATGTGATATGCCTTGCTTTCTGGGGGACCAAAGCAAAGTTGATAAAAGGATCTTCTAAAACCAACTGGGGAAGTATCTAAAAGCAGACTGTGTAATCATTTAAACAAGGTGTAAAACCATTAATCTTATACATTTTTAATAAACAATGGAGTTAAGAGCATAGACTGTTTTCAGGAAAACTGTGGAATTGCAATCAAACATTAAAAAGTACTAGCTAGCACAATTTATTCTTAGCTTGGTCAAATATTAGTTACAGATTTTCAAGCATTCCCAATATAAGTATAGAGCTACCCCAGACCCGTTTTAAGGGAAATTGATTTTTACACACGTATTCCTAATTTGCAGAGATCTTCTGTTTAACATGAAATAGTGTTGAATTTTGTCAAATTCTTTTTCTTCATATGTTGAAATAACTATGTCCTTCTTTATTTAGTAACATGGCAAACTAGATTGACTTAATTTTTTTTTTATTAATTAGCCTTATTTCCTGAAGCTGTTACAAGTTTACAGAAAAATGAGCAGAAAGTACATAGAGTTCCTGTATGTTCCTTCCAAACCATAGTTTCCCCATTCACATCTTTCATTTGTTACAAGTGATAATTCAGTATTGATATAATATTATTAACCAATCCCTAGTT
Organism: Mustela nigripes; assembly: GCF_022355385.1. NCBI lineage: Eukaryota > Metazoa > Chordata > Mammalia > Carnivora > Mustelidae > Mustela > Mustela nigripes. The sequence continues at coordinate 197,366,736 of NC_081557.1, forward strand.
TACATAGGGTTTTTTGTTGTTGTTGTTGTTGTTGTTGTTGTGGAGTTTTAATGGGTCTTGCTGCACATATAATGTCATTAAGTATAGAACAGAATAGTTTGAATGTTATCTCCTAGCTTGACCGATTTGTCTATCTGCCCTCTACTCTACCCACAGCCCCCACCACCTAAGCATGAGCAACCACTATCTTTTTACTGTCTCTATAGTTTTGCATTTTCCAGAATGTCATATAGGTGGAATCATATATTATGGAACCTTTTCACACTGAAATTATACTTAAGAATATCCATTAAAAGTACTCCCCCTTATGTTTTTTCAGGGATTGAAATCTCATTTATTTTTATCACTGAATAATATTCTCTCAATGGATATACCACACTGTATTTATTCATTCACTATTGCAAGAATCTTAGATACTTGATTGCTTCTAAGTTTTGGTGTAATGAGTAAAGGTAAATATTTGTATGCAGGATATTAGTTTGTTTGTTTGCTTTGGATTGAAGTTTTCAACTTCTATGAGTAAGTCCCTAGGAATGGTGCATAATCGGTGGATTTTATGCTTAGATTCTGCCAGTAAGAAACTGCTAAACTTTATTCCAGAGTGACTGAACCATTGTTTATTCTCCTAGCAGTTGCTCCACTACCTTACTAGCATTCAGTGTTGTCAGTGTTCTGGATTTTGACCATTCTAATAGTAGTGTATTGGTTTCTCATTGTTGTGTTAATTTGCATTTCCCGGATGTCAAATGATGTGGAGCATCTTTTCACATGCTCATTTGCCATCTTTGTATCTTCTTTGTTCAGGTGCCTGTTAAAATTTTTGTCCCTTTTGTTGATCGGATTGTTCTCTTCTTAAGTTTTAAGAGTTCTTTATGTTTTTGGATGCAAGGATCATTTTTGTATGTTAAACAAATTTGCATTCCTGGAATTCCACTGGGTTACAATGTATTATTCTTTCTATATACTGTTGGATTAGATTTGTTAATATTTTGTTATAGTATTTGCACTGATGTTCATGAAGCTATTACTTTGTAATTTATTTTTGTAATACCTTTGCCTGGTTTTGGTACCAGAGAGATCTTGGCCAAGTAAAATGAGATGCTTACTCATCTACCTTCTGGAATGTAATGTATACATCTTGGCTTCGTATTACTTCTTCCTTAAATATTAGATAAAATTCAACATTGCAGCAATCTGATCTTGGAATTTTCTTTGTGGGATAGTTTTTATTTTGATTTCAATTCTTTTAATAGAAATACAAGGATTAAGATTTTTCTATTTATTCTTGTTATGAGTTTTAGTAATTTATATCTTTCAGGAATTTCTTTCTTTTATTTAAATGGTCAGTGTTAATCTAACATGTCAATAAAGTTCTAATATTCCCTCATACTTTCAATTCCCCCATGGCCCTTTAGTGGGGCCCACTCTTTCATTCTTGGTATTGATAATTTTGTTCTCTTTCCTTTTTTCTTATCATTCAGTCCAGGAGCCACTCAATGTTTTCTAACAACTTTGAACTTTCTTAATTTTTCTCTATTTTTCATCTGCTTTATATTATATTAATTTCTGATCTTGTCTTTATTTTCTATCTTTCTACTTATTTGCGTTTCATTTTTTTTTCCTAATTTTTAAGGTGGGAGCTTTGATCAGTAATTTTAGGCTTTTTTTCCAATAGAAACATTTAAAGTTATGCTTTTCCCTTTAAGTGTTTCTGTAGTTAAATGCTTTGAATTTTTTAAATTTTGATGTTATTTTTATTATCACTCAGTTCAAAATATTTTCCCATTTCCTTTATTATTCTTTTTACCTGTAAGATATTTAAATGTAATTTGTCTGATTTCTAGACATTTGAGGACATTTCTAGATGTTGTATTTTATTGCTTTCTAATTTATTTCTATTGTAGTCAGAAAAGATTCCTTGGGAGATTATTTGTTTTTGAAATATATGGAAACTTGTTTTAAAGTGCAGCATATGGGCATCTGGTGGCTCAGTAGGTTGGGATTCTGCCTTCGGCTCAGGTCATGATCTCAGGGTCCTGGGATCGAGCCCCGCATGGGGCTCTCTGCTCAGCAGGGAGACTGTTCGCCCCCCCCAACCCATCTCTCTGCCTACTTGTGATCCCTCTCTCTCTGTCAAATAAATAAATAAAATCTTTTAAAAAAATAAATAAAGTGCAGCATATAGTCATTCTTGATGAATGTGTTATGTGTATATGAATGTGCAATTTAAAATTAGTGGATATAATGTTTTTTTAAGTGTTAATTAGACTAAGGTTGTTGATAGTGTTAATCAAATGTTCTATATCCTTATTCATTATTTTTGTCAAGTTCCCTTTATCAATAACAGAGAAGTAAGGGGTGCCTGGCTGGTGTAGTCAGTTAAGCATCTGACTTTTGGTTTCAGCTCAGGTCATGATCTCAGGGTTGTGGGATTGAGCCTCACTCACGTCAGGCTCCTTGCTCAGCGTGGAGTCTGCTTGAGATTCTTTTCCTCTCATTCTCCCTCTGCTCCTCCCCCTTTCTCTAATGCAGTTTTTCTATCAAATAAATAAATAAAATCTTTAACAAACTTTATTTTTTTAAAAATCTCTACCTATTATTGTGGATTTGTTTATTTCACATATATGTATTTTCAATTTTTGCTTCATATGTTTTAAAGCTCTGTTATTAAGTATATAGACATTCATAATGTTATATCTATATAATATATTAACTTTTCAATATTATATAAGGAAAATTGAGCTCTTATTGTTAGTTTTTGCCTTTTTCCAGTTTAACAATATTTCTCCTTTGGATTGTTAGGTCCATTTACATTTAAGGTAATTATTAATAAGGTTGATTGTATTTACTTTTGCCATTTGCTTTTTGGGAGGGAAGGAAAATGCTTTCATTCATTTATTTATGTCATCTTTTGTGATTATCAAATTCCCTTGATTTGCAAAAATTTTTTAGGTGTCTCCATAATTTTTATACGTTTTAGGAATGCTTGGGGAGATCTCCATAACATAATTTATTGAAAAAAAATTTAGAAAAGTGTATTTATTATGGTATTTTGGGCAAAAAGGTCTAAGACATTCTATACATATGTGTGTACATATATGTATCAATATATATCTCTCTATACACACATATGTATACATACACATAAGGGTGACACAAAATGTAGTAGAACACACAAAATATTTGAAAGAGAACAAGAAGGAAGATAACAAGTAAAACGTACAGCTTAGAAGAACTTTTCATTGGAATTTTACCACATATAATAATTATAGAAATACTTTAATATCAGCACTTAGAACAAATTATTATTTATATTTTCAGTTACTTATGGTTAATAAACATATGCCTTTGCTTTCATATAAATGTATATATACCTGCATATGCAGTATGTTTGTATGTGTCCACACAAGATCAAATGCAATTATATTTATCTGAAAAGATGGGTTCAGAATCAGCTTCTTTATTTTGGTTTTGTTGTATATTTTAACTACTGTTAATAGAAAAATAACATAACTATTTTAAGAAAATTAAATAATCATTGAAACTCATTTAAAAATAATATTTACTGAGTACCAGGCAATCTTCTAAGTTACTTGTGCTGTTTTTATGAAAATTATTTTGGGAATAAAAAATGCAAATTAAGGTAATTGTGTAACTTCCTCCTTGTCTTATATATTTACCATGCAAAAATAATAGAAAAAAATATAGTTACATCTTTCTCAAATATAAATAGCTTCTTTGTTATAAAACTAAGTCAATGTCATTGGCATAGAAAACAATATTCATCTCTCCAAACTAGCCAATGCTGCACAGCAAATAAAAGTAGCTTCTATTTTACAAAAGACTTGTTACTTTTCCTTACCTAAAAAAGTGACTCACAATTTGAAGATGGCTTATTATTGTAAAACAGTAGTATATAGTCTCTTGATGTATATAATTTTAATTGGTAATTGTGGGTTTATTTCAACATATCTGTAATGAATTTATTATTTATATTAAAAAGTCAAATATCTACAAAGCAGCAAAAGCTAGAAGAGAAATTAATGTCAAAATATACATGTCAATAATTTAGATATTATTTATATTTTCCCATTGGATTTATTTCATATGGGAAGCCAATTTGATTCTTTAAAAAATAAAATGAAAAATTGAATCAATTGAAGTTTGAATTAATTTCAATGCTCAAAGCAAAACTATATCAGAAGGACAACATTTCAACTGCTGCAAATAATAAAAATACAAATTCGACATTTATTATTTTTGTAGAATACTAATGTAAACTGGCCTACTATCTTTATTTTGAGCAAATGTATTAATAGTTAGTCCTATTTATGAATTCCACTCAACAGAATTAAATAAGTCTAAGTTGAACATTTACAATGTACAGAAACTTTGTTAAATACTGTAAAATATAGAGATGAGCATAATATTAAATATGATAATAATCAGTGGTATTGGAAATTCAAATGCTGTAACTGTTTGGAGAAGAGAAAAATCACATATAGTTAGATGGGACAGAAAATTCTTCAATGTTACAGGAATGATGGAAAGAGAGTGAAAACAATATGAGGGTAAGAGGAAAGCAGACAGCTGCCTACTTTGTCAGTTTATTTCTTTACTTATTAATATTAATGACAAATCTGATTTGTTGATAATCTGTACTTCCTTTTAAAGATAAAGCTTAAAGAAGTGAAGTGAATATCCTTTCCAGCATTTAGATGAGATGTTTGGAAACTGACAGGAACCCCTGCAAATATTCTTCTTCTATAACCTAGGACAACCAATAGGCTAGCTATTTTTCTGCGTCATCTTTTTTCTTCTGAAACAAACCCCAAATAGCTAAGCTATTTTTGAGATAGTCAAGGAAGTGGAACAATTTCTTATTTAAAAACATTCTTGTTCCTGTCAGATACAGATACACAGCCTGTTTTATCCACTGTACATCCTTTTTTGAATTTTGCAGATCATTACCTTGAACCACTGTGAAAAGATAGTAATCAGAAAACTGTAGATTTAACAGGTCATTTTATTTTCTGATCCATTTTCACACTATTTCAGAAGCTAGCTGTGGCAGACAGCCTTTAAGATGGCTTGCAATGAACCCCATCCTTTGGTATTCATGCCCTTGTCTAATTTTCTGCCCTTCAGTGGGAACTAAAATCATCGACTTCTTTCTTACAAGGAGAATTGGAAGAAGTGATCTGTCACTTCTTCCATCAGGAAATAAAACTGTGATTTTGGTTGCCCTGAGGAAAATCAACAGCCACAGTATGAAGCATCCCTATGAAGAAGCATACAGGGCAAGGGACCAAGGCCTCCCAACAGCTGTATGAGGGAGCTGTGAATGTGATCCCTCCCTCCAGTAGAGCCTTCAAAAGAGACCATAGCCTCTGTCAGACCTAGAATGAAACCTTAAGGGAGACCATGAACCAAAGGCACCCAGATAAGTTGTGATCAGATCTTGACCCATAGAAGCTGTAGTGATAAATATTTGTTTTTATTTTTAATGGTTAAATTTTCAAACATTTTGCTCCCCAGAAGTAAATAAATGATACAGTAGCATAAACATCACTCTTTCACTTAATGACAGAGAAATCTTCCCTCCAACCCAAATATGTTTAATTGCCATGGAGCATCTAAATCTGCTGAATTCAAATAACATTTGAAATATTATTCAAGTACTCAAATGAGGTAGCCAAAGTTAGTGTAACCATTGGAAATAAGTTTGAAATGAATCAGAATATATGAGAAAAATTATATTATCCTGGGAACGAGAATATAATTTGAGAAAATGTTTTATTTTATGCATAGTATCTGGAAAGACACTTATAATTTAGGTTTCAGAGATCTAGGCAATATCAAGAAAACATATAAAACCCTTTGAATAATAACATTACAAAGATGTGATACATTTCCCTTTAGTATTATTATGTGCTTTTTTTTTCATTCATATAATAGATGTTAGGACACTTAATAACTTTTTGGGACTGTATATCAACACAATTTAGTACAGAATTTGAATTCTGCATAGCGGTGCATATTATATTGAATATGATATGATATATGATATGTACTATATGGATGAGACATAAGGCTGCGAGTCAAAAAGGAGTACAATTGGGGCGCCTGGGTGGCTCAGTGGGTTAAGCCACTGCCTTCGGCTCAGGTCATGATCTCAGAGTCCTGGGATTGAGTCCCGCATCGGGCTCTCTGCTCAGCAGAGAGCCTGCTTCCGTCTCTCTCTCTCTGCCTGCCTCTCCATCTACTTGTGATTTCTCTCTGTCAAATAAATAAATAAAATCTTTAAAAAAAATAAAAAATAAAAAAAAAAATAAAAAGGAGTACAATTATAAATATGTGAATACACTCAGCCATTACTTTTACAGCATTTATATCTTTTATCTTTATATCTTTTTTATCTTTATATCTTTTAATCATTCTGTGTTCTGAGTAACTTACAAGAGACATCAGGTCTAAATCATGTTTTGACTTCAGTTTTTAGATATTAAAGTTCACTTTGCCCACTTTTTTTTCCTGAATCCAATTTTCTAAGACCAAAAAAAAAAAAAAAAGAAGAGAAATAGAAAATTCACCAAACACACACACACACACACACACACACACACGACATGGAATACGACTGCCAACCAGCAGCAGCTACTGGATCAGTACAATGAAGAGAGGCAAGAGAAAAAAAACTTTTTCTGCTTATCTAGAACAGGGTGGAGGAGCACAAAAAATTATAAATTTGATGTCACTTTCCAAGGAGTCATCATTAGGTGTTCTTCATTGAAATTGCAGTGTTTGAATGGACAGGTAAGGAGAGGTCTTTAAATCATATTCATCATAGAGGTGTGTCAAGGGAAAGGTAGCTGGGAAAGAGCCCTCTCCTACATACCGTCTGGGCAAGAATCACACTGTTAGAAGGCATGCAGAAATGCAGTTTTCAAGCTTGTCTGTTGAAGGGAAGAAAATGCCACATTAACATACAATGAGCCAGTTAAGGAAAACTGAAAGCCAAGGGGACTGCTTACTACCTTAAAGAAGAAAAAAAATGGAAACCACTTAAAAAATGTCCAAGATGGGCTCTTATAGCTCATTGACCTATCTCCTCTCTCAAAAACACTTCTACAAATAACTGATCCTTGGAGAATGGTCTCTTTTTAGGGATGAGTGGAAATCTAAAAGGGACTGAGCAAAGCAACATATGCCATAACACCTCCAAATAAACAGCCTGTGATGGACAAACACATGACAGATGAATTCTACCACAAAGTAGATTAGATTTTTAAAAAATCAATGAAACAGAACAATGAAAAATACAGTTTCTTATATGTCCTCAAAGAAGCCATTGACAGTGGTGCCTGGTGGTTCAGTCAGTTAAGCCTCTGCTTTTAGCTCAGGTCATGATCTCAGGGTCCTAAGATCAAGCCCCACTTTGGGCTCCCTGCTCAATGGGGAGCCTGCTTCTCCCTCCACCTACTCTTGTGTTCTTGTTTTCTCTCTCGCTCCCTCTCTTTCAAATAAATAAATAAGATCTTTAAAAATGAGAGAGAGAGAGAGAGACTATGATAAACTAACATGGAGATGAGAAGTGAACAAACTGGTTCCAGGAAATAAATTGAAAGAAAAAAATATATGTAATGAAACTTCAAATAGTATTAGTTAATAAATGGGTCAAATGCCTGCACATATACAAAATCAAATTAAAAATGAACAAATACTGCAAATAAATAGATAAATAACATAGAAAGTATCATGTAACAAGTAAGTACATAACAAAGAAACTTAGAAAAAAATATGTAATTGAAGAAAAAACTAATAAAGGAAGACCTGTATTATTGCTGTAAATAGTACTCACTGTCCCAAAGAGGGGGGGGGGGGGGAGATTCATCAATACCAGATCAATCCCAATGAAGTCACAGAACTTCAATCACACAAAAATTCTTAGGGAATTTAGGTAAAAAATCAAGTAATCTAAAAGAGACAAAAATATAGAGCTCATCTCACACTTCTTAATAACACTATTTAGTGCTAAAACAAAACTGTGGAGCAATGCCTACAGTGTTTTCAGGACCAGATCAGAAAACATGATGTAAGTATTTTACACTCTAAATGTGCCAATCTGGCATTCAGAGTTCATAAGAAACAGATGCTATCATCAAATAATGAAAACTGAGGAAGTAAACTATCCATTATTCCTTCTGAAGAATAAACTGCAACCAACAAAGATATGCCTAGAATTTTTTTTTAATTAAATTTAATGGTGAGTAATGAACCCACAAACCACAGTGCAAGGACTAAAGAAGGTTTAAGAGACATAAATGTTAAAAATTATTTTAAAATACAATAATGATATAATGAAAAAAGATTTAGAAGGAGGTAACCTAGATGAAGGGAAGTATAATGTAACAGATTTCCTCAACTTGTGTAGGAGGAATGTAGTAGCTTCTACCAAAGTTGTGATTTAACTTATAACTCTTTAAGTGTACCCTTTAACAGCTAGAATAACTAAAATGATATTTTTGAGTAGAGAAAGCAACTTGGGAGAAGAGCGTATGTGAAAAAAGAAAACTGTACTGTCTTCTGTTATTACAAGACAAGTTAAAATGCCTAGATTTAAAAACAAAAGATTCCACCAAGTTCAAGTCTAAAATAAAAACTTTTGAAGGTAATCACTAAAATGCCAAATAGAAGTTTAGAATAAAATAGATGATACATAGCCAATATTATCAGAAAGGATCAAAAAGATTCATATCTAAATGAAAGCTAAAAGGTAATACATAAAAATTGAAAGTATATAAAATGGCAAGTAATTGGCATCACAATAAACATAGTGAAAAGAAATGCAGTGCAGATAAGTGGCATTGAGTACCTTCTCATTTTTAGGCAATCTCCTTTATTTAGTTCTGAAACATTTTATCACCTACAAAGGAGATCTTGTACCCATAGTGGATACACTCCTTATTCCCCATTCTTCACAGTTCTTATCAAAAATTAATTGGACGTAAGTGTATGGGTTTAATTTCTGGCTTTCAGTTCTGTTCTATTGGTCTATTTTTCTGTCTTGATGTCAATACCACACTCGTTTTGATTACCGTAACTTTGTAGCAAGTTTTGAAGACAGAAAGTGTGAGTCTTCCCACTTTGTTCTTATTTTTCAAGATTATTTTGGCTGCTTGTAGTCCCTTGAATTTCCATATAAAGTTTAGGACTGGATTTTCTGTGTAGGTCAAAAAATAATAAGTCATCAGGATTTATTTAATTTTTAGATTTTTGTCCAGTTTTATTGAGATATAATTAACATATAACCTTATAATAGTTTTAGATGTATAACATGATGATTCAATAAATGTAGATATTGAGAAATGATTACCACAATAAGTTTAGTTAACATCCATCACCTCACACAGTTAAAAGTGTATTGTAGATTACTTTGGAAAATGTGGCCATGTTGATGAGGGAGCAGAAGGCTGGCTGAGGACAAAGCAAAAGGCTGACACCTCGCAATCTCACCCTCACCACCACCACTCCTAGGTGGGACAAATGTGACATTCTTTAGGAATCTCCCAACTATCTTGATGTTAATGGCTTGCCAAAAAGGAGAAGACAACATTGATCAAGCCGCCAGACCTCTGGTATCTCCATGCCTTGTAGGCCCTCTTTAGCATATGAAAGCTCCCTTGAAACCTCCCTTTCCCTTACCTTCCCCCAACAGCAGGGCATATAACCTGCCATCCCTCACAACCCAGGGCAGCAGCTCTTCCTGCCTACAGGTCCTGTCCCTGTGCTTTAATAAACCACCATTTTGCACCAAAGATTTCTCAAGGATTCTTCCTTAGCTGTCGGCTCCAGACCTCACCTCACCTCACCTCAAGTGACTTCTAGAACTTCATCAATGTTAGCAACATTTAAGCCTTCCAATCCTTGAATATAGACATCTTTCCTTTATTTAGGTTCTTTAATTTTTTAGTCTTTTCTAGTTTTCAGTGTTCAAGTCTTGCACCTTATCAGTTAAATTTATTTCTGTGTATTTTATATTTTTAATTCTATTACATATGAAATTTTAAAAATTCATTTTCGGATTGTTCTTTCTAGGGTACAGAAATAAAACTGAATTTTTTCTGTTAATACTGTATCTTGCGGAACGCCTTCGTGGCTCAGTTGGTTAAGCCACTGCCTTCGACTCAAGTCATGATCCTAGGGTCCTGGAATCGAGTCCCGCATCGGGCTCCTTGCTCAGCAGGGAGACTGCTTCTCTCGCTGCCACTGTCTGCCTCTCTGCCTGCTTGTGTGTACTCTCTCTCTCTCTCTCTGGCAAATAAATAAAAAATCTTTAAAAAAATACTGTAACTTGCAACTTTGTGAATTTACTTATTTACTTTAATAGGTTTTTTGGAGATTCTTCACTGCTTTGTGGAGTAATTCAGAGCAGGGATTCTGATCAATATGACTGAGTACAAATCCTAGGTTCACTGATTATACCTATGTAACTTTGAGTCAGTCACTTAGCTTTCTAGTGTCTCAATTTCCTCATCTCTAAAGTGCAAATAAAAGTACACTTTCAAAAAGTTAATTCTAGAATGAAATCAGTTCGTACTTATAAAAGACTTGTATATAGTATATAGTAAGTATTATATATATATTAAATAATTAAGGAGCATTAAAATTAACAAAACAAGAATTCTAGAAAAATACCAGCAGCTTCTATTTATGTACTAGCTAACAATAGATGAAATAGTATCAGTAAAATTAAGTATATGGAGAAAATAATTTTGGTAGGATGCAAAGATGGATATGTTTGTGTACTTACATACACTGAGCACATAGAATACACTTTGCAACCACTCAAGACATACTTCATTAGTGTAAATATTTATCATGATTCCTGGACATTATTATTAATGAAAAAAAAAAAACTTTTTTCTGAGTCAAGCGTAATAATATTTGAAATAAGCACAACAATAAAAATAGAAACTGAAAAGAGATCCCCCCATAAAAAACAGGTAGAAATTTAAAACCTAAATTTTAACTCTTTAAAAAAAAACCCTATAAAATTGCAGAAAATAAAGACAATAAAGCTACTTACCAGCTCTTTTGTGATACTGATAAAAATGTTCAGATGAAAAATTACTATTATATATACCTAGGTTACAAGAAAAGGAAAAAATGGAATCGAAGTAATGCATAGAGTTTATGCAATCATTAAAAGAACATCAAAATAAAACAAAATAATAGAGAAGAAAATAATTTTAAAAGATAAAAGTAAATTTTATAAAAGAGAAATCAGAAAAAAATAGCAAAATTTAAGTACAAATAATATTAGAAAAGTAAGTGGCAGAATATAAGAATTATTTTTTACTACCTCTCTCAGCATTATGAGTTAATTTTAAAACCTGGAGTTAGAAAAACCGGACTCAAAAGAGATGGAAAATCTAAAAGAATAATTTTAAACTGTTTGAAAAAATTATTAAAGAACTATTCCTTCAAAAATGTTATATACAGATTTTTTACAGGTGCATTATTTTTGATTAAAGTATAGATAGTTCCTATTATATTTAAATCTGTCTAGATCATAGAGAAAGGTAGAAATTTGTACAATTCTTTTTAGATAGCTAGGAAAATGCTATCTATCACCTAAACATGAAAATGGTAAAGAAAAAATTGAAGAAAATTACTGACCAATATTACTGTAAATATTAGTCCAAAAATACTAAATGTAATATTAATACATAAGCATAATCAAGTTAGTGAATTTTATCCAAGGAATGTAGATACTTCAAATATTAGGACATACATTAATTTTACTGACTCATAGGAGGAAAACAGATAATAGATGCTTAAAAAGGCACTTGAACTTCTACATTCATTAATGAAAACAAATACACACATATACACTTAACCTAAAATGAAGGTGAGATGTAGGGAAAATAGTTTGACATCTTCAAGGAATAATTAGCTAGCAAATAAAAAATTAAAATACATTCTCTGAGCTAAATGTCATTATTATGAAAACCCAGAGTTTTTCAAAAAACAATTATTTTAAATGCTCTGATAGTATTAGATAGACCACGTATGCAAGCGGTATATAAATAAGAATACTTTTGGTAGATATTGATGTCACATTTCTGTAAAAGTCTGAAAACTCAACCAGAATCTGGTTAGAAGTGGGTAGATTTCTATTAAGAAACTGTTTAAAGGGGTTAGCTACACAATTAATTAAAAAGGCATTTGAATAATAACTATAACAAAGAAAATCTAAAGAAAAAAACCTCATTTGCAGTATTTCTTGAAAGAAAGAGAAGATGGAGGGAGGGAGAAATTAAAAGAAAAAAAAATGAAGGAAAAAAGATTTTAGCTGTATCCAGTCACAATGTACTTAGGAATTGCAGATCTATTTAAAGAAAACTTGAAATTTTTGTGTAGCACATAAAATAAAACTTGAATAAATGGAAACATAAATGTTGTTTTTGAGTAGAGTTTTTTATATTTAAATATGTCATTTCTCCCCTAAATTAATCTGAACTGTAATCCTATTAAATAGTTTCTGGGAATCAACAATTCTGTTAAAGTTTTTAACAACAAAAACTTTTTTTTTTGGAAAGGCTAGTATATTTTAAAGCGAAAATGAATAAAAGATAAATAAAGTTTTTATAACTAAAATAGCTTTATATTTGCACATAAACATACTAACGGTGCTAAGTATGAAATTGAGAAACAAACATGAACAAGCATAGGAACATAATGTCTGACAAATGTCCATTCCAAATTAGTGAAGAAAATACAAGTACTCTGTAAATGTTGGAATTCATGGGTAGCCATCAAAAAGAAATAATGCTGATTTTTTAACTCTTCTTGCAACAAACAATATTGCAAATAAATAAAAGATTTAAATATTAAAACCAGAATCTATAAAAATCCTAAAATAATACAAAGGCATACCTCAGAGATATTGTGGGTGCAATTCCAGACCACCACAATAATGTGAATGTTGCAATAAAGCAAGCCAAATGAACTTTTTGCTTCCCCAGTGCATATGAAAGTTATGTTTACATTACTCTGCGTTACATTGTGTTTAATAGCATTATGTCTAAAAAAATGTACATACCTTTATTTTTTTAAGTTTTGATTTAAATTCCAGTTACTTAACATAGAGTGTAATAATAGTTTCAGGAGTACGGTACCATGATTCAACACTTCCATACATCACCCTGGTGCTCATCACAGCAAGTGCATTCCTTAATCTTCATCGTCTATTTAATCCATTTCCCCTCTGGTAAGCATCAGTTTGTTCTTGTTGAGAGTTTGTTTCTGGGTTTCTTCTCTCTTTCTCTGTTACCACATTTGCTCCTTTGTTTGTTTCTTAAATTCTATATATGAGTAAAATCATATGGTATTCGTCTTTCTCTGACTGACTTATTTCTCTCAGGATATTTCTCTCAACATAATACTCTCTATTTCCATCCATGTCATCGCAAATGGCAAGATTACATTCCTTTTTAAAGAAGAATAAGATTCTGTTGTATTTGTACCACATCTTCCCCCCCCCCCTCAAATAAGGTGTTAGGATTAGGGTTAGTGCAAGGGTGGAGGGGTATTATATATCTTAACTTAAAAATACTTTGTTACTAAAGTATGCATATCATCATCAGTGAATACTATTATTTCCACTGGGGGTGGGTTTTTACTTCATTGTTAATGACTGCTGACTGACCAGAGTGGTGGTTGCTAAAGGTTGGAGTGGCTATGGCAATTTCTTAAAATAAGACAACAGTGAAAATAAAAAAAAAGAAGAAGAAAAAGAACACAATGGAGTTTGCCATATCAATTGACTCTTCCTTTCATGAACAATCTCTCTGTAGCGTGTGATGCTGTTAGATAACATTTTACCCACATTATAACTAACTTCTTTCAGAATTGAGGTCAACCCTCTTAAACCCTCCCCCTGCTTTGTCAACTAAGTTTGTGTACTATTCTATTTGTGTGTGTGTGCGTGCATGTGTGTGTGAGAGAGAGCGAGCATGTGTGTGTACATGGGAGAGAGTCAGAGGGAGGGGAAAATAGAGAATCGTAACCAGGCTCCATGGTCAGCACAGAATCCAATGCAGAGCTCCATCGCATGACCCTGAGATCATGACTTAAGCTGAAATCAAGAGTCAGAGGCTTAACAGACAGACACAGTCAGGCACCCCAAGTTTGTGTAATATTCTAAATCCTTTATCATTTCAGAAATCTTCACAGTGTCTTAGGAATAGCTTCCATCTTAAGAAACCACTTTTTGTTTTCCATAAGAAGCAACTCCTCATCTGTAAAGATTTTTATTACCATATCTTCAGTTACTTCTCCACTAAAGTCTTAAAATCCTCAAAGACATATATAAAGGTTAGAATCAATTCTTCCTCCGTCCTGTTCATGTTGATATTTTGACATCCTCTCCCAAAAGTGAATTTTTGTAATGACTGAATGGTGAATCCTTTCCACAAAGTTTTTCATTCATTTGTCCATTTCCATCAGAGAAATCACCATTTATGGTAGTGAGAGCCTTCTGAAATATATATGACTTGGAAGTTGAGATAATTTCTTGATCTATGGGCTGCAGCATGGATGTTGTGTTGGTGGACATAAAAACATCGTTAATCTTATTGTATCTTCATTAGAGCTCTTGGTTGGCCAGGTATATTATCAATGAACAGAATTTTCTGAAGGGAATCTGTATTTTTCTAAATAGGTCTCAACAGTGGGCTTAAAATATTTAGTAAATCAAATTATAAATAGATATGCTGTCATCCAGGTTTTGTTGCTGCTTTTATAGAGCATGAACAGAGTAGATATAGCATAATTCTTAAGTCTCCTAGGGTTATCAGAATGATAAATGAGCACTGGGTTCACCTTAAAGTCCCCAACTGCATTAGCCCCTAATAAAATCAGACTATCCTTTGAAACTTTGAAGCTTTGAAGCCAACCACTGGCTTCTCCTCTATATCTATAAGAGCCCTAGATATTATCTTCTTCCAATAGAAGGTTGTTTCATCTACATTGAAAATCTGTTGTTTAGTGTAGCCATTTTCATTAATGATCTTAGCTAGCTCTTCTGGAGAATTTGCTGCAGCTTCTGTATCAGTACTTGCTGCTTCACTTTGTACTTTTACATTACAGCTTCTTTACTCAAACGTCATGAACCAACCCTGATAGCTTCAAATTTTTCTTTGCAACTCTCTCACCTCTCTTAGCTTACATAAAATTGAAGATACTTAGGACCTTGCTCTAGATTAGGCTTTGGTTTCAGAGAATGTTGTGACTGCTTTGATCTTCTATCCAGACCACTCAAACTTTTTTTTTATATCAGCAATAAAACTACTTTTCTTTTTCTTTTCTTTTCTTTTTTTCTTTCTTTTTTTGTGTGTGTGTGTGTGTGTGCACTGGAGTAGCACTTTTTATTTCCTTTAGGATGTTTTCCTTTGTATTCGCAATTTAGCTGTTTAGTGCAAGAACCCTTATTTTCCACCTATCTTGGCTTTTAATATTCTTTCCTCATTAAACTTAAGTATTCTAGTTTTATTATTTAAAATGAGAGACATGTGACTCTTCATTTAAATTCTTAGAGGTCAGATGTGAGGGCGATCTGGTTGCAACCTCTGTCACCCCATTGATCGTAAGGGTTGATTCAGCTAATCTGGCTGGCGAGGCAGGTGTCCACTTCCTCCCTCAACACTCCATGTGCGTCCCTTCTGAAGCTATGCTCTCTGTCAAAGAGGATGGCCTTCCCAGAGACAGGAGAGGACCATTCTTTGGTCAAGGATATATGAGTAGCTGCAGTCCCCTGCTAGAACTTCCAAATAAGTTCTCAAGGCTCATAAACTCTTAAAGGTCATTGTATGATTATTAATTAGCCTAACTTCAGTATTATATCTCAGGAATTAGGCAGGCTTGGGGAGAGGGAGAGAGAGAGGGGACTGAGAAAAGGCTGGTTGCTGGAGCAGGTAGAACACATATATTTATCAATTAAGTTCCCCAGGTTATATGAGTAGGGTTTGTGGAGCCCCAAAATGGTTACAATAGTAATATCAAAGATCACTAACCACAGATCACCATATCAATATAATAATAATGAAAAGTTTGAAATATTGCAAGAATTACCAAAATGTGACACAGATATAAAGTGAGCTAATGCTATTGAAAAAGATGATGTTAATAGACTTGCTCAATGCAGGCTACCAAAAACCTTCAATTTGTACAAAATGCAGCATCTTTGAAGTGCAATAAAAGTGAAGCACAGTAAAACAAGGTATTCCAACATTTTAATAGAGTCTATAGTTGGGGAAGTGCTTCATAAGCAAATAAATATTTTATATGGAAAGATGCCATTTATGAAGAAAAACAATATTCATCCATGTAATTACAGATATCAGTAATTTACTTTTTTTCATTGTTGTGTATTCACTGCACAAATGTAACATTTTGTCTATGGTTACTTGCTTCTAACTTTGGCTATTAGTAAAGCTATTATGAACATTTTTTTATCTGTCTTTGGAGGACAAGTTCACTCATTTCACTTGAGAATCTTTGTAGGAAGGGAATTTCTGGTTGTTTAGTAAGGGCTGCCCAGTATCTCCCATGTAGTTGCACTTGTTTATACTCTCACTAAGTATGTAAACAAATTTCACTTGCTGCAGGAATCCTTGTCAACATTTGGTATTGGCAAGCCCTCTATTTTAACCATTGATGGATGGACACTGGTATCCAGAGAGCATAGCTTCAGAAGGGACGCACATGGAGTGTTGAGGGAGGAAGTGGACACCTGCCTCGCCAGCCAGATTAGCTGAATCAACCCTTACGATCAATGGGGTGACAGAGGTTGCAACCAGATCGCCCTCACATCTGACCTCTAAGAGTTTAAATGATATTGCAGTTTAATTTGCATTTTCATGATTACTAATGATGTTGAACATCTTTCATATAACTATTATCTATTTTAATATATTCTTTTATAAGATTTCTCAAGACTTTTGCCCATTTACCATTTGGATTTTCAATTTATTTGTAGAGGTTCTTTATATAATCTGAATATAAGTTGTTTTCAGTTGTATGTATTATAAATGCCTTCTAAACCATGATTTTCTTTTCATACTCTTAAAGGTATATTTTGATGAACAGAATGTCTTAAATTTAATGAAGCATCTCTTGGTTACGTATTGCTATGTAACTAGCTTTCATAGAATTCGGTCGTTTAAGATCTTGTATTATTTATTCACAACTCTATAGTTTGGGAGGGCTTGATAGTCTCTGCTGTTGGAGTTCTTACTTGGCAACTTTCTATATATGGCACAAAAGCAGGAAAATGTCATGTCCTCCACATTCTATTAATTACAGCACATCATTGGGTGACAATTGTGCAAAGATGTGTACAAAGATTCTCATTGTAGCACAGTTTGTATTAGCAAAATGCTAGAAATGAATAAAATGCCCCTTAATAAAGGGATAATTAAATGTATCATAGTATATTTATATGGTGAATATTCTCTCTGCAGGTGCTAAAATAATGAAGTAGATCTAATTTGATGAAATCGAGCCAAAATATATGTTATTTATTGGAGATAGAAAACTCATAAAAGGAAATGCATGTGTGTAACATCTCATTTTTGTTAAAAATACAATAGTTGTATAAATTTATAGTCAAATGATGGTAGGATGCACAAAATAATATTAACAATGCTTGCTTATCAAAAAAGAACTGTGGAATCTTGTATAGAAAAGAATCATTTCTGAACACCTGGGTGACTCAGTAGGTTGAACAGCTGCCTTTGGCTTAGGTCATTATCCTGGGGTCCTGGGATGGAGCCCCACATTGGGCTCCCTGCTCAGAAGGAAACCTGCTTGTTCTTCTGCTGGCCACTCCCTTGTTTTGTGTGAACTCTCACTGTCTTTCTCAAATAAATAAATAAAATATTAAAAAAAAAAAAAAAGAAAAAACTCTTTTTATGTTCCTTTTTATCATATGCACATATTAATTTTCCATAAGACAGTTAATAAAAAGATATAAATGTAACATTTCAGCATAACATTAGTAAATAGTGCCAATTGTGTGTGTGTGTGTCTACTATGAATATGTTATTGGTGATTTTGTTTTGATTTCAAAGCTTAAAGTTCTCCCTGTATATTTCTGAGTACATGAGAAGAAAACTGGATGGTGATGATAAAAATGAGAATCTCCGTAGAATTTCAACATAATCAGGAACAGCCTCAAGCAAAATAAATTCTGAGAATTTTAAAAATGCTTTCAGAAACTTATAAGTAGCTTTGACAATCGTCTATAGATAAACTGAAATTTATATTGGGTGCATGTAAAAACATTCACAGAAATTGCATAAATTTCATGACGCCACAGAATATGAGACAGAAGCGAATAGGGGACATTACCATATCTCCTAAGACAGCATCTGTCAGGAGTACAATAAATATTGGTCAATAAAGATTTTCTAGTTGTATATTTCATTTTTTTCTTCCTTGTATAAGATTGTGTTTTCCAATTTATCATTTAATTTATTTTTATTAAAATGTCAGATCATTTCTTACTATGCATATGCAAAACAGCTTTATGCTCCATCATGGAGATTTTAATGCTCATCATACACCTGATTTCTGAATCAGTCCCAAACATCAACTCTGTAAAACTTATGAAACATTTGTTCTTCTCCTCAATTTTGAGAATTTTCTAATAAATAAAATTAATATTGATGAAATGTAGGGCCTAGTACTAATTTATTAATATATATTGCCCCACAAGATTTTTTTTTTTTAGCATTTGAATACAGGGGTGGGGAACGCAAGAAAGCAGGGACGTGCTACTGATAAATTTTTAAAATACAGAAAATCTGAAATGTGACTTGGTATTCAAATAAAATTGTTGAAAATGCAGATTTGAAAAGTAACCAAAGCCGTAAGTTTAGCCTGGAGCATAGCTCCTAGGCAAGGTAGGGGAGAAAAATGGTTTCTGTGGATATTTGCCTGTAGGCAAAGTTTTTCATTACAGCTGCTTGCACAAGCAGCTGAGGCACCAACCAGGCTCTATGAGCAATTGCAAAATGCTAAGGTCTGTTTATCCCTCTTTCTCTGTACTCTCTCTAGAATTGGGTAGGAAAAATGAAGTTATAGCCTTGAGGAAGGAAAAGTTCACATTCTACAGCTTTCAACTTTAGAAACTCTGAGCAAGCACCTACATGTTGCAGAGGTTTTGATTACAAGTTAAGGAAAAAAAAATCAATACTTTGATTCCTGTGATCCTTTGTGATTGCAATAACATTGCACTCACTTGCTTCAGGATGAATAAAGTCATTATTGCAACTGAGTGAACCAGAAAAATCCAAACTGAAAAGCCAGACCTAAATTATTACATGAAGTCAAATGTCAGAATGAATTTTCACTTTTTTATTGCTTCATGTATTTATGTACTGTAGTAAACATATGGAATATGACAACATAAATGTCATGTGTCTCCCCTTTACTAAAAAGAACATGCTGTAGCCCCACACTGTTGAAAAGAACATTGTTAAATGACACTGCTACTATAATTTAAACAAAGAAACTGAGAGTTTTGACGTTATTTAATGGATAACATTGATATTTAATCTGGACAACAGTCTATTTTATGCTTTGGTTACTCTGTATTACTAATGGTATTAAGGACCGATAGAAATAACAAATTATGAAAATAATAATTATGCAATCTTTAAACACGAAGTACAAAGGCAAAAGCATTAACAACAGTTTCATGAAATATGTAGTGGGTCATGGGAGCACTTAGGGAATTGATTGTCTGGCTCTGAATTGTATAACCATGCGTAAGCACATTACTCACATGGGTAAGATACTCCTCAAGGCATCACTGTAAACATTTAAATCATATTATCAGTCCCTAGGATAAAGGTAGTATAATAGACAATGCAAAAGTATTTTTCTCCTTTGACACCTAAGAATGTATGTCCTTTTCACCTACTATTTATTTTAGACAAAGTATGTCATCAGTGAGGATAAAAATAAAGAACAGGAATAACTGAAGCCATTAAAATAGTATCAAGTTCTCACTTTCTATTAACATTTTTCTATATTTCATTAATAATATTATCACATGTGACTTTTGCTTTACCTGTGTTCATGTTCTGAAAGAATCCAGGACTATAATCTCTTCAAACAAACAAACAAAAGCAAACAACAAAAAAAACAGGAAATGACAAAATCTCTTGAGGAAGAATAATAGAACATTTATTACCAAAACCAATACCCAATGCAGCTCTATAGACCAAACAAACCTTTGAAAATCTCTGATTTTATGAGCCTATAGATAAGTTAAAATGAACATGAGTCATGAAAGAATAAAAGAAATCACAGAGAATAGAGAAATGTAAAAATTAGAAAATGGGCACTGAATGAGCATAAAAGCTGAAATTTATTGAAAATTTTGTTAGCACTAAGCATTACGCCTTGAATATGTAGTGTCCAAGTGCCTCCATGGGGGAGTGTGGGTTATTATTATGTAATTATGTAGCTAGGGAAAGCTGTTCAATAAATTAACCAGCTTTCAGTTTCAGTTTCATACAGTAGGAGGCAGCATTTGCATTTGAGGGCAAGCCTTTTGACTCCAGCACAATTTCATTCTTCCATGCTGGGCTGTCCTTCAAGTTCAAGGGAAAGCTCTTCAGTTTTTTAGGAAGACAAATCTCCCAAAGGGGAAGAATCTGATCTGGGCATTATTTGACAACAAAACTCTGATGAATAATGAGAAGGATTTTGAGAGATTTTTCAGATGAAGTCACTAAAGGAGTTGTATTACTGTTGCAAAAATCATGGGGAAGAGAAAGAAGGAAAGATGTGGCTTGTGTTTTCAATAAAAAGAATAAATTAGATTTCGTAAATTATAAGCAGATGTGAGTATATAGATCTTTGGTAAGTTTCTAGAATTAGATATTTAAAATTTGTGTGCTTAGAAAATTAAACCATTAATCACTAGATGTACTAATGGGTTCATTTAGTAAATGTCATCATGATTAATCTAATTGTCTCTTTTCAGTTATGTGGAATTAGCATGGCATTTATAGGAGGTTTTTCATATAACCTACTGGATAGGAAAAGAAGTGTGGGTGATGTAGAGAAGTTTATAGGAATTTTTTTCAAAATTCCAATAATATGAAAACATATTGAATACATTTTATAAAATTTGCAAATAACAGGAAGTGGTCATTAGTGAAGTAGCTAGAATCTAAAAGAATTTAATGTAATAAAGCAATTAGTCTGCTGGGTTTGATGAAGTTCTAGAATATAGGTGAGGTTCTGTAGGGTGAGGTCCAGAGCCCATGACCAAGAAAGAATTCTTAAGACATCTTTGGTGCAAAATGGTGGTTTATTAAAGCACAGGGGTCTATTATTAAAGCACGGGACCCGTGGGCAGAAAGAGCTGCTGCCTGGGGTTGTGAGGGGTGGCAGGTTATGTACCATGGAGTTGGGGGGAGGTAAGGAAAAGGGAGTTTTCAATAGAACTTTCATATGCTAAAGAGGACCTAGAAGGTACTGGATAGCAGATGCCTTGCCATTGCCAAGGTCATTTTGTCTTTTAGCAAGGCATTAACATTAAGATGTGTGGGAGATTCCTAAAGAATGTCACATGTGTCCCACCTAGGAATGGGTGTGGGGGAAGGTTGGAGAGTGTCAGCTTTAGCTCAGCCAGTCTTCTGTTGCCTCATCAGGATGAACTTGAAAGTGGGTAGATATAAACTGTTACATTTGGTTCTAAACAGGATGGAAGACAGTGGCAATTTGACTGCACAAAAATACCTACGAAGTAAGGAGGCATGACATCAGAATATTTGTTGATAAACTCAATATCAGTCTCAAGTAATTGTCAACATTGGTATTGAAAGACCCGCGGATCCCCTTACCCAAGAATCCAACACTGCCACTGGATGCAATCAGCAAGAGGTTCTTTATTGTTACACAGGTGCCTGCGGGTGGTCAGCGCGCGCCTGCAGGTGGTCAGCAGCTCCTGCTAGCTGAGCACACCCGGCTGGGGTGGTGCTGGGTTTTTATAGACAGGTACAAACAAGTTTTGGGTGGGGCGCAACTGATTGGTTGACAGTTAGAACTTTTGAAAAAGGCCTTAGTGGAGTTTGCTGATTGGCTTTGGGGACCCGCTCGCGCGAAGAGAGAGGCGGGAAGAGGGAACAAGCTGATTGGTTCTGAGGGCCCGCGCGCGGGAGGAGAGAGGCAGGGAGGGGGAACAAGAAGGGGGAAGGTAGGAATGCCATCATGGCTTCTTCTATTATTTCTATAAGCCAAGCAGTTACAGAAGGGCAAAAGAGCAATTAATAACCTAATTTACGCCTAAAAGCCAGCAGTTCACAGAAAAGGAAACAAGCGGTTAGTTATCCTATCTATCTTCTAGGGGAGGGGTCTTTCATTCCCCCCTTTTTCTTTATCATGGATAGAATCTTATATCCATTCGTCCTGTTCTTGCACTAAGTGGGGTGCAAGGGGCCAGCTTTTGCTTTCTCCTCAGCCAGCCTCCTGCTCCTTTATTTCCCCCTGAACAATCTTGACCCTGAAATCTTTAAGGGGGTTGAAGGTGGAAGGTCTCATCTTCTATAACTTCTTCGTGCTGAATAGGGGCGTAGAGCTGTCCCTACATGCTCGGGTCAATATTGATCAGGGTAGGAACACAAGGGAGTTACAAAGGTGGAGGCAGCCGAATCCAGCGCTGACAGTGAAGAGGCGTCCTCTCACGCGACAAGGATCGTCTGCTGTGGTGTAGTCATTGTAGCAATGGAGTCTCGGCACCAAGTAGAGAAACATGGAACAAAGCAACATATTAAGATTAATAAGGCGATAAGAATAAGAAGCCCGAAAAGGAGATTCGGCCATAGTCCTCCTTCAAATTAGGAACTTAACCATTTACTGAGAGAGAGAGAGGGATCTTGTAGGGCCTTAATCTGGGTGTTCATATCCTTTATTATTCCTGTGACATTTTTGCGATAGTCTGGGATGTACACGCAACATTCTGTTTTGATGATTGCACATGTGCCACCCTGGGCAGGGAGGGGGAACAAGAAGGGGGAAGGTAGGAATGCCATCATGGCGTCTTCTATTATTTCTATAAGCCAAGCAGTTACAGAAGGGCAAAAGAGCAATTAATAACCTAATTTACGCCTAAAAGCCAGCGGTTCACAGAAAAGGAAACAAGCGGTTAGTTATCCTATCTATCTTCTAGGGGAGGGGTCTTTCAGTATAATGTACTAACTCATATACGAAACACAATGCTAGCCTACATTAATAGAGTGGTAGTTGTATTAGATTGAAGAATTTAAGAATATTGACTTGGGTTGAAAATAACCAAACCTCTCTCATTGTAGAGCTATCCAAAAATGAAAGGAATTACCTCTGGAGGTTGGGTATTTGCAATTATTGCAGTTCTCAAAAGTGCAAACTGGTGAGAATATATCCAAATCAACAATCCACACATAACAGGGTTATATATATATATATATCTATGTGTGTATATATCCATACTTAACACCAGGCACTTTAGAAGTAATCATTTATATACAATTGCTATGCTGTGTTTAGATATTTAAGCAGCATGGTATAGTCTAAGAGTTCTCAAAATGTTTGGTTTCAGGATCCCTTTAAACTTTTTAAAAATCTTAAGGTCTCCAAAGAGATTTAAAAAAAAAAAAAAAAGGTAGCTATAAATATTTATAATATAAGAAATTAAAATAAAAACTTAAAAAACCACAGACACAAAACTATGATACTGGAATGCACTGTATGGTCTAGTTTAAATTAAAAAGATCACCCAAAGTTAAAAAAAAATAAAAAGCTAAAATAAAAATTTAAAAACATCTTATTAATTCAATTAAATATAATAAGCCTATTTAACATAAATAACATTTTATGAGAAGTAGCCATATTATTCAAAAAAAAATAGTGACAAAAGTAGCATTTTTACAAATCTGTTAATGAATGACCATTTGAAGAGAGCGGGATTATTATCATATCTGCTTTCATGTTCAGTCCGTTTTGTTTCTCAGTTGAAATACATGAAATAAATCAAGAAAATCTGGCCTCACACAAACATACAGATGAAAGAATGTTTTAATAGCCTTTTCAGGTAATTATGTATTTTTTCTTTAATATTATACCAAAACTCAACAAATCAGCTAATTAAAGGTTATTTGCAAGGTGAAATCTAAAAGTATATCACTGAATTTTTCTTCTCTGTTATAATAAAATCCTTTGATCTATTTTATACTTTGAATGGTTGGATTGTCATGAATGACTGTAACATTGTGCATTAATCATTTGGAAAGTATTGGTTCACTTAGCTATGCAGAACTTCAAAGAGATAATTTGTTTCATTAGAGAGTATAAAAAAATCACATTCATTTATGCTATCAGCTATCTCATCAGAGAAACCTGTGTATACTGGGAGGTTCTGAATCTAGTGGTAGATACAAGCTTTTTAAACTTTAAACTATTATTATTAACAATAAATATTATCAGTAGTTTTCCTTGACATAACAAGTTTACTTCATTCAGTTTTTGAGAAAATACCTGGATAAACTTAGTCTGTATAACTGTTTTTTGTTGTTATTGTTTTTTAAGATTATTTATTTACTTGAGGGAGAGAGAGAGAAAGGCGTGCAAGCAGAGGGAGGGGAAATGGGAGAGAAATTCCAACCCCACACTACACAGAGCATGGAGCCCAGAGTGAAGCTCCATCACAGCACCCATGAGACTGTGACCTGAACAGAGACTGAGAGTCAGATGCTTAACTTACTGAGCCACCCAGGCACCGCTGACTGTTGTTTCTTTTGTTTAAAAAAAAAAATGGCATTTTGTGAAAAAGTGGCATTTCCTTTCACAACTCAAACAATTGCTCCTTGTTTGAGCTGTTTATTGACAACCACAATATTATATATTTAGTTTTTCAATATGTACTTTCTATTTAGTCATACAGATGAAAAAGATGTATATTCACAAGGAGAGAATTTTTAAAAAATAATTGTTATGGTTTCCTTTAGGAAAAGCTTAAATGAGCTCTTTTTTAAAAAGTTATTTTTACCAAACGCATGGTAATGTTGAATATAATGACCACCAGGACACTTTGACGCTACTGCCTTGATTCATGCCAAGGTGCCAGTAACATTTTCTATGTTTTGTTGTTGTTTTTCTTTTTGCATCATCAATCCAAAGACAACACAGTAAAAAATATATCATCTCAGTATTATTTTGGAAATAATTTTGACCTTACAAACTGAAAATTCTCTGGGAACCTTAGAGCTCTGCAGAACTCACTTTGAGAACCCATTGGTATATTGATTGAAAGTGTGAGTCAGAGAGCTTTACTGCCTGGGTATGAATCACAGCTTTGACTCTGTGACTGTGAACAAATAACTTAATGTTTTTGTCTCATTTTACTCATCTGTTAAATGGGGATAACAATAGTGCTTACCACATAGGGTTTTGCAAAAAATAGTAACTGATATAAATAATTTTTCTTAGCTTTTAGTACCAGAGTTAATAAAGCACACTGTCAGTCTATTAAACTGGATAGAATCACTCTACATACTATTCCATAATTATGCTGCTATATTTTTACAATATTTAATAATTTAAACTTTCCTCTTCTGGGGGTGCCTGGGTGGCTCAGTGGGTTAAAGCCTCTGACTTCAGCTCAGGTCATGATCCCAGGGTTCTGGGATCAAGCCCCACATCGGGCTCTCTGCTCTGCAGGGAGCCTGCTTCCTCCTCTCTCTCTCTGCCTGCCTCTCTGCTACTTGTGATCTCTGTCTGTCAAATAAATAAATAAAATCTTAAAAAAAAAAAACAAAAACTTTCCACTTCTGTGAAAGATTTTTCTGAGACAAAAAATGTGACAGTTTACCTGAAAGTGATTTTCTAAACCGTAATCCCTTCCTTTGATTTCATCTTATTTGAAAAATCAATTTCTTCTTTTCTTTACATATAGGCACTTCCAAACATCTTTATTACATGTGTTTTTAAATTTTTAATATATTTGACTTATTTAAAACCTAAGGTGTACAACATGTCAATTTGATATATTTATATATTACCATAATAGTGATAATTAGCATGTCTATCATATCATATAATTATCATTTCTTTTTAGTGTTCAAAATAACTAGGATTTAGTCTCCTATCAAGTTTGATGATTCTAATACAATATGGTTGTCTATATTCACTATACTATGCAATAAAGCTCCTGGACTTCTTTACCCTTATACATTATTTCTATCCCCTCACCTTCCAACCTCTGGTAACTACATTTTACACTTTTTTTTTTTTTTTTGAGTTTAGCTTTTTTGGATTATACCTATAAGTGACATCATGCAATATTTGTCTTTTTCTCACTCAGCATACTATCCTCAAGTTCCATCCTTGTTGTAACTTTTTTTTTCAAAGATTTTATTTATTTTTTGAGAGACAGAGAGCACAAATGGGGAAGGAGAGGCAGAGGGAGAGAGAGAAGCAAACTCCCCACTGAGCAGCGAGCCCAATCGGGTGCTCAATTCGAGGACCCCCAGATCATGACCTGAGTTGAAGGCAGAGGCTTAATTGACTGAGCCACCCGGGTTCCCCCATCCATGTTGTAACAAATGACATTATGTTCTTACGTCTCATGGCTGATTAATTTTTCATTATACATGTATCATCTTGTTATTCGTTAATCAGTTGATGGGGACTTATGTTGGTTCCATTTCTTAGCCACTGTGAATATATGTTGGTTCCATTTCTTAGCCACTGTGAATAATGCTTCAATAAATATGAAAGTGCATGCATCTCTTTTGATGCCTTGCTTTCATTTCTTTTGGGCCTATACCCAGAAGAGGGATTGCTGTATCATATGCTAGCTCTATTTTTAATTTTTTGAGAAACTTCCAATTGGCTGACCAATTCACATTCCCACAGTGTATAAGGGTTCCCTTTTCTTCACATTATCAGTAACACTTGTTATCCCTTGTCTTCTTTTTTTTTTTTTTTAAGATTTTATTTATTTATTGGACAGACAGAGATCACATGTAGGCAGAGAAGCAGGCAGGGAGAGAGGAGGAAGCAGGCTTTCCACCGAGCAGGGAGCCTGATGTGAGGCTCAATCCCAGGACCCTGGGATCATGAGCTCTGAGCTAAAGGCAAAGGCTTTAACCCACTGAGCCACCCAGGTGCCCCATCCCTTGTCTTCTTGATGATAGCCATTTTAGCAGATATGTGGTGATATCTCATTGTGGTTTTGATTTGCATGTCCCTGATTAGTAATTTTGAGCACCTTTTATGCACCTGTTAGCTATTTTAATATCTTTCAAGAATTCTCTACCCATTTTTAGTCAGATTGTTTTGTATTGAATTGTATGAGTTCTTTATATATTTTAGATATTAGCCCCTTATCTGATTCCTCTCGTTTTTCTTTTGCTGTAGAGAAGCTTTTTTTCCCCCCAGTAGTTAGTCTTTGAGTATAATGCTAGCTGTGGCTTTGTTGAATATCACCTTTATTATGTTGATGTGTTTCTTTCTATGCCTATAATCAGTTGAGGGTTTTGAGCATGAAATGGCTGTTATTAATCATGTGCTTTTTCTGCATCTTATTAAAGTGACTGTGTGATTTTTATATTTCATCTTATTATTGTGATTTATTCAGTTACATATACTGAACCATACTTTTATCCCAGTGGTATATCTCACTTGGACATGATGTATAATCCTTTTAATATATTCTTGAATTTGGTTTGATAATATTTTGTTGAAAATTTTTACTTCTTTAATTTATCAGAAACAGTGGTCTATAGTTTTCTTTTCTTGTAGTATCCTTATCTGCCTAAGGTATCAGAGTAATACTTGCCCTGTAGAATGAGTGTGGAAGTGTTCTCTACTCTTCAATTTTTTGGAAGAGTTTGAGAAAGATTGGTAGTAAATCTTCTTTAAATGTTTGATATAATTAACCAGTGAAGCTGTCCTGTGGGATTTTTGGTGTTGGGCGGATTTTGATTACTGAATTAATCTCTTTATTCTTTATTGGTGTCTTCAGATTTTATATTTATTCCTGACTCAGTCCCCAAGGATTGTATGTTCCAAGGAATTTATGTATTTTTTTTAGATTATCTAATTTGCTGACATATAACTATTCATAGTAGAGTCTTATGATC
Organism: Mustela nigripes; assembly: GCF_022355385.1. NCBI lineage: Eukaryota > Metazoa > Chordata > Mammalia > Carnivora > Mustelidae > Mustela > Mustela nigripes. The sequence continues at coordinate 197,394,941 of NC_081557.1, forward strand.
TATTTCTTTAGTATCAGTTGTAATGTCTCCACTTTAATTTCTAGTTTTATTTTTGAGTATTCTCTTTTTTCTTAGTGTAGCTAAAGTTCTGTCAATTTTGTTTTTGAAAAACCAACTCTTAGTTTCATTAATCCTTTACTTCTGTTTAGATTTTTATTTATATCCTTCCTTCTGTTAACATTGGGCTTAATTTTTTTTTAGGCTTTTTTGAGACATAAAGTTAGGTTATTTTGGGACATTTATAATTTCATAATATATGCCTTTATTGTCATAAACCTTCCCCTCAAATGGGCTTTTGTGGTATCACATAGGACTTGCTATGTTGTGGTTCCATTTTTAATTTAACTTTTTAAAAAGATATTATTTATTTTTGCAAGATAGCATGAACATGAGCAGTATGGGGAGGGGCAAAGGGAGAAGCAGACTCCCACTGAGCATGGAGCCCAATGCAGGATTCAACACCAGGACCCTGGGATCATGACCTGAGCGAAAGGCAGACACTTAACCAACTGAGCCACACAGGTGCCCTTCGTTTGATTTCAGATATTTTATTTCCTTCCTCTAGTTTCATAACCCTGGTCAGAAAAGATAGTTGGCATGATTCTAATCTTTTTAAATTTGTTAAGACTAATTTTGTGTCGTTATATATAATCTACCCTGGAGAATATTACATGTGCACTTGAAAGAATGTGTATTCTGCTATTCAATGAAATATTCTAGATAAGTCTTTTAAGTCCATTTGTTCCAAAGTGTGGTTAAATTCCAATGTTTCCTTTGCTTTTCTTTTAAGATGATGTATCCATTGCTGACAGTAAGGTATTAAAGTCCCCTACTATTATTGTGTTCTTGTCTCTTTAGATCTATCAGTTCTTGTTTAATATATTTATGTGCTCTGGCATTGGATATATACACTTATTTACTGTTACATCTTCTAGATGTATTAACCCCTTTATCATTGTATAATGATTTTGTTTCTTTTTATTAGTGTTGGCTTAAAGTATTTTATCTGATAGAAGTATGGCTATCCCCCTTTCTGTTGGTTTCTACTTGCATGAAATAACTTTTTCCATCCTTTTCTTTGGGCTTATGTGTGTCTTTCAAGATGAAATGAGTCCTTTTAGGCAGCATATAGTTGGGTCTTGTTTTTTTACCCAGTCAGCCATTCTATATCTTTTGATTGGAGAATTTGGTCCACTTACATTTAAAGTAATTTTTGAAAATTATGTACTTACTGCCATTTTGTTAATTGTTTGGGAGCTGGGGTTTTTTTTTTTTTCATTCCTTTTTGTTCCTTTCTTCTCTTGCTGTCTTTCTTCATAGTTTGATGACTTTCTTTGGTCTTAAGCTTAGATTATTTTCTTCTTAATTTTTTCTTTATCTTCTATAGACTTTTGCTTTGACATTACAATGAAATGTACATATAGGAGAACCTGGGTGGCTCAGTCAGTTAAGCAACTCCCTTTGGGTCAGGTCATGATATCAAGGTCCTGGGAATGCTTCTCGCTCTGCTCTTCACCTCACTTGTGTTCTCTCTCCCTCTCTCTCTCAAATAAATAAATAAAATATTTTGAAAATTAAATAAGTTTTATAATATCTAAAGCTGTACATTTTACTCCCCCATTCTACATTTTATATTTGTGATTTCACATTCTATATTTTTATCTTGCTTATCCTTTGTTATTGAAGTTATAGTGATTTTTTTTACTACTTTTGGCTCTTAACGTTTATAATATCATTGTAAGTGATTACTCCATTACTTTACTATACATCTACCTTTACCACTAAAATTTACACTTTCATGTCTTTCTCTATAACTAATTAGCACCCTTTCTTTTCAGTTTAGTGAAAAGCCTTTAATAGTTCTTGTAAAACCAATTTAGTGATAACCTCCTTTCTGTTTTGCTTGTCTGGGAAACTCTATTTCTCCTTCAATTCTGAATGATAACTTTGCCAGGTGGAGTGTTTGTTCAATTTTTCTTTTCTTTCAGCACTTTGAGCATGCTGTGCTACCCCCTTCTGACTTGTAATGTTTCTGCTTAAGAATCTGCTACAATCATAAGGGGGTTCCATTGTATGTAACAAGTTGTTTCTCCCTTGTTGCTTTTAAAATTTTCTCTTGTTTTTAATGCTCAACATTTTAATTATAAGGTGTGCATCTTTTTGGATTCGTCATTTGGAACTTCTTGGGCTTCTTGGATCTGGATATTTGTTTCCTTCCAACTGCTTAGGGAACTTTTCAGCCATTATTTCTTCACATGTGTTTTCTGCCCCTTTATCTCTCTCTTCTCCTTCTGGGATTCTTACAATGCAATTAGTCTGCCTGGTATTGTCCCATAGGTATCTTAAGCTATTTGTGCTTTTTTTTTTTTTTTCCATTTTTTAGCTGCTCTCGTTAGGTAAGTTCACTGCTCTGTTGGCAAGTCCCTGACTCTTCCTTCTGCTTCATCTTCTCTGCTGTTGAATATCTCTAGTGTATCTTTCAGTTCATTATTGCATTCTTATGTTCTATGATTTCTATTTAGTACTCTCTTATATTCTTTTTCCTTGTTAAGGTTTTTACTGTGTTCTTCCATTCTTCTCCTGAGGTCAGTTAGCACCTTTTTAACCATTATTTTGAACTTTGTATCAGGTAACTTATTAATTCTATTTCATTAAGTTTTTTTTTCCCTGTGGTTTTATCTTCTTTCATTTGGAATGTATCCTTCCATTTTTTTCATTTTGTTTGACTCTCTGTGTTGGTTTCTATCCATTAGATAAAACAGCCATGTCTCCAAGTCTTGAGTGAGTGGTCTCCTGTAGAAAATTAGCAGTATCATTCAAACCTGCCCTAGATCTTGATTGTCTCTCAAACCTTGGAGGTTGTACAGCGTATATTTTATAATTCATGGCTCTAAGTGGATGAGGGTGTTCCAAGACATGTCATTGTCCCAAAGGGAAAAGTCTGAATCAGCATATAGATTCAAGCTGTTGGAAGCCACTCTGACAACAGTTTTTAATGTAGGCAGGTATATACAATGGTTGAACTACAAGCATAAGCTCACTGGCCACTAAAGCCAGGTGGTCAATAAGTATCTCCTGAATGGTAGTCACAAAACTTAGGGCATCAAGTGAGTATATAAGTTTCTTTCTGTGAGATACATGGGAGCCATAGCAAGGCAGAGAAAAACTACAAAGATGGCATCCATAAGTTTACATTCCCTAGGAGTCATTCCATAGACCCTCCTAAAATTGTGCCACACCTGAAGTCTGTCCCTCAGATCAAAGATCTATAACAAATTAATAGGCTTCTTTCACAGACAGACTAGTGTCCTGTGCTGGAATTCTGTCAAGAACTGTCTCTTCAATTGTTTCAGTCTCATATGACTCATGATCACAAGCCTCCTGCAATGAAGCATCCCAGTTAAAACAAACAAACAAACAAACAAACAAAACAAAAAACAAACCTGGGGAATCAGGTGCATGTGAAAATTCCTATCAAGAAGATACTAGTACTCTGTAATATGGCAGATGGGGAGAGTGACTAAGGAATCCACCAGCTGAAGCAAGGTAGAGGGGGTAAATACACGTAGTGCCTGGAGAAAATAAAAAGGCCTAGGGTTTAAAAATGAAATTGAAAAATGATGGTACCCACTGGCTTCAATAAGACAGAGGGAGAATGTATAGATGGTGCCATGGAAATGGTGGAAGAAAAAAGTGCCTACTGGCTCATGACAGAATGAGAGTGCAAATATGCATCAACCAATAGGCCTCTAGATGTCTGCTAAATTAGATGGCTGCTCCTTAGGCTGATGCTTTTGATTAACAAATGAGCCTCTATCACATAAAGTCTGGGTTTCTTTCAATCACCATCTTCCACTCTGAGTCCCATGGCAGCAAGTTTGTGTGTGAGCCCTTTAAGAGCAGTTTCTCAGCTTGCCATAACCTTGTGGGTCTTGTGAATGCAAGTTCCATTAGTTTTCAAAGATAGTTGTTTTGGGTTCTTGTCTCTCACGTGCAAGTCTTAAAGTTATGGTACCCAGTGTGAGATTCAAATCTTTTATTCCTCAGGGAGAAGCCCCAAATATGGGTGATTATGCTGCAGATGAAGTATATGGTGATATTTTGTCCCAGCCTCTTTTATCTGTTTTAATGTGGACCTTCTTTTGTAAGACCGATATGTAGGAGTTGCTCAGCCAGTTATTGGTTGTTCTTGTTGTGTTTTTTGGGTTTTGTTTTGTTTTTGTTTTTTTCCAGAGGAAGTTTTTCCATATGTAGCTGTAGATTCAGTGTGTCTAGATGTGAGTTCAGCAACCTCTATGTTACCATCTTGAACCCAAACCCAGCAGTTGATTATTAAGATAGAGATAATTATCACATATAGAGATACTAAGGTCAGAACTAATCCCCTGGCTCTATATGCCACCCAATAGTAACAATAAGATCATTGGAATAGCTACTTTTCATTATAAATTATTCTTCACCATCCTTTTGGTAGACTAGATCTAACCATAAAAATATCTATAGCCAACCGATTCTTTAAAAGATATTTCTTTCAAAATATCAAAGACTCCTCCTGTTAAGTGTCCTTCAATAATACAAAATATCAAGCCATGGTGTTATCACTTAACCATTTTGCATTTACATAAGACTTTTTTTTCAAGATAGAATGAATATTTCAATTAGAGAAGTATGTTCTGCTTTTACAAAATAAAATTAAAATAACTTACATAATAGAAAGTTTAAAAATATTTTCAAAGTAAAGTTCTGCTTAATATATGGAGTTCTGAGCCCCCCATAAAACATTAGAATGTTGGGAAAATATAACTAATTTAATTTTTACCTGTATTTTTTTTTCTGGATATTATAAATATTTTATACAAATGAGAAATGTTAATGGTTGTTTGTTTGTTTGTTTAAATCCATGACTGCAACTGGGACATAAAAATGCTTGCATATTTTGACAAGGAATTGTCAATGTTCAGCTCTATTTACTGGTAGAATTTTATTCCTTAACTTACCTTATTTTTAAAAAATATTTATTTATTTATTTATTTATTTATTTATTTATTTATTAAGTTTATTTTTTTAAGACTTTATTTTTTTGTCAGAGAGGGAGGAAGAGAGAGCAGCCATGAGTGCATAAGCAGGGAGAATACCAGGCTGAGGGATAAGCAGACTCCCTGCTGAACAAGGTGCCTGATGTGGGACTGGATCCCAAGCCCCTGGGGTCATGACCTGAGCCAAAGGCAGATGCTTAACCAACTGAGCCAACCAGGCATCTCAATTTTTATTTATTTTTTAATTGATATATATTTGTCACACCTGAGACTTTCATTTCATTTCATTTCAGGTCTACATAGTGATTTCACAACTCTATCTGTTATGCCATGCTCACCATAAGCATAGCTGCCATCTGTCACCATACAGTGCTATTAAAATACCATTGGCTATATTCCCTATTCTTTTATTTTATGACTTATTCATTTTCTAGCTGAAAGCCTGTACCTCCTACTCTCCTTTATCCATTTTGTTCATCCCTCCTACCTCCTAACAATCAGCTGTTCTCTCTCTATATAGGTCTCTTTCTCTTTCTTTTTTAGATTTTGCAATAAGTAACATCATATAGTATTTATCTTTCTCTGACTTATTTCACTTAAAATAATACCCTTGAGGTCCAGCCTTATTGTTGCAAATGGCAAGATCTCATTCTTTCTTATGAGATATTCTGATATATATTTCACATATATAATATGTATTACATATAGTCTTTATCCATTCATCTATTGATGGATACTTAGTTTGCTTCCATGGTTTGGTTATTATAAATAATGCTACAATAAACATAAGGTACATAAATGTTTTTGAATTCCTGGTTTTGTTTTCTTTGTAACTTGTTTTTCTTTTTTTAATTAAAATTAGTTTGCCTTTTATTCATGGTTTTATTTAAGATTTAATATTTAAGTAAGCTAATATAAATTTTTATAACAAGCTTGTGCTTGTTGTCTTGAAATTTAATATTCTTGGACAATAATTTAGTCAAATTAAAATCCTCTACATTTGGTATAAACCAAATAAATAAGACTATAAAAAATCAGAGGTTCTGTATGGCTGAGCAAGAAATAATCATTTTATATGAAACAAAAATAAGTAACATAATTACGAACTATAAAAATATTTGCAAGAGAGAAGCTTTTTCTTGTGGTGAATAAATTAAGATGGAAATGAGAGGCAACAACTGGAAGAGAGAGGCAGAAGGAAAAGAGGAAGGGCAAAAATTTAACTACTTCTGGGCTTTCTTTTGACCAAAGCTCATCTTATTCTTTGCTGGACGTCTGACAAAAAGAGGTCTCTTGGGACACTTGGGTGGCTCAGACATTTGGGCAACCAATTCCTGATCTCAGCTCAGGTATTTATCTCAGTGTGGTGAATTCAAGCTCAGCATTGGATTCTATGATGTGCATGGAGCCTACTTGAAAAAAAAAGAAGAAGAAAGGAGGAGGAGGAGGAAGAAAAGAAAAGAAGGAGAGGTCTCTTATTTTAGAAATGTAATTTGAGAGATAATAATCCATTAAGATCAACAGTATCCTCTTTTACAATTCCCAGAAATTAGGAGGAATCACAATGGGAATATGAGCCTCTTATATAGTCTGAAGATTTAAGTGTAAAGACTTCAAACCAAGAAAGGTTAAATATTGGGAAATAAGAGTTTTGATAAACAAAACAAAAGTTATAGAAGAAATGTAGATATGTGAGACAATCTGGATAGGATGCTATGGTGGGGAACAGTAAAGTAAAGTAGAGAACAGTAAAGTAAAAGTTACCGAAAATCCTGAAGGTGAACAGATTTAGAATACATAAATGAGACTGAAATAACCCTATTTTGTCTAGAGCCCATCTGCTTTGATACTTTGTACCACTTTTGAAATATTCTCTTAGGTTTTCCTTTCCATTTATAAATACTTATATTTTAATTGGAGATCCACTTGTAGTTTTGTATGTACTTTTAGGTCAAAATGAAAATCTCCAGAAAAGCCAAAAATGTAAAGACATGATGGTATTACCATTTAACTATTGAATCTTTTTTTTCTATGCTTGCAAGCAAGCACTTCTTTACCCTAGAATAGGGCTTGTCATTATGTTTATAGGACACAGGATAGATGAAGCAGAAATGGTATATTCTTAGCAAAGTAGCTAAGATAGTCATGCTGTTTTGCAAAGTAAAACTACTAAAAGTAGTTGCAGTTTCCATAGCATAACCCTGTTCCTGTCTTGGTATTCTTTAAAAGTATTTTATAATGTTGTAACTCCCCCAAAGTTTTAAAGTTTCACAAATTTGATTAAGCTGCAAGGAAGAAGTAGCTGAGATAAATCTGATTAATTGAATTTTGCTTTATCAACTCTTTTTAGAATGCTATGCTTGCTTATACTGGGTTTCCAACTCAAACATCACAAATAATTTGATACTGAAAAGAAGTTATCTTTGATTTAGCATTAAGAAGATCCACACAATTCACTATGCTATTTTTCTGTTTAGGAAACCAAAAATGTGCTAACAGTAAAACAACAAAAATTGTTAGAGCACTGTCAGTTTCCTTTGAACATGGTGCATGTTTAATACAATAGATACAGGAGTCAGGACAAAAATATGATTTGGTATGTTATATGTGGTGTCTTTTATTGCATGGTGTCCATATTGCATTTAATAAGACAATACGTGTTAGTTTTATTGAACAACTAGTATTCCAACTTTATAAATGTGTTTACTGTAATTTAAATTATCATGTAGGAACACATATTTGAAAAAAAAACATTTCATTCTATAAAAGACTAAATTATTATTTCACTTGTTTGCAATATTTACATTTGTTGAAATCACAGGACCATAAGTAATAAAACTACTTGATAAACAGAGTGTGAAGGAACATATTTAAGGATATGAATGCTGGAAAACTTATATAGCACCACCACATTACTTTGAGAAAAGGAATATAAAGAAATATGACCTGTCACAGCACAAGGACACTTGAATTCGTTTATATTGTTTTGTGAATAATTTTATGATTTTTCAGCTCTAATTAGCAAAACATACATGGTTGAGTTTTCTGCAAAGTATGTCATTATTTTAAAGATTTTAGTCTAAACATTCCTACATAATTCTCAAGTCATTCATATCTTTTATTCTTGAGCTGCTCACAGTGGGTCCATTAATTCAGAGAGTTTGTCATGATTGTTAATGTCCATGTCTTCTGTTTCTTCACAAGCTCGGTGGTAAACCAGTGACATCTGGGAAAACGCAATTGGACATACCTAGTCTCTAGTCTCTAGATCATCTCAGTAAGTCATGTGATTTTGTAAAGGGAACTCTAAGATAATGTATATCACATCCTCTCATAGGATAAGTTTTGCACGTGTATATTTTTGTGGTTATTACTTTCACTGCTTTGCTCAGATTCTATTCATATCTTTTGATAAGTCAGAGGATACTCTGGCTTAAAACTAATGAAACTGTGTGAAGCAAAATCATTGTTCAATTAAAAACTGATAAATAATACTTTTTCAAGGATTAGGGCTTGTGTAAATGTGTGGGATATATAATGATATAATTTATAATACATAACATATTTATAATACATGTATTTCTAGAATAATATAAATACATAATATATATTTATAATATAAGTAAGTTAATTTCCTTTTTTATTTCTTGTCTTCACTGTTCTATATAACTCTCATTTTTCTTTTTGCCTTAAAAAAATCTAAAAATGAGATGGAAGTTATATTTGATTAAATGCTGTAATTTCTTGGTAAGGCAATAATTCTTTGGATTTGCAGCTAGTATAACTTCTCTATTTATCCATTACTTTTTCAATTCTTTAAGGCTAAACAGGATTGTTTTTTTCTTTACATTGCTTTTCAATATTGTCAGAAATGTTTCCATAATGAAGAGAAAATTACTTCAGTAAAATTTTCATCTTTATTACATTTCATGTACAGTTCACTTTTATGAATAACTACTTAGCTATTAATATCAAAGGTTTCCAGCTCAACAGTAATTCTTCTTTCCTCATTATTTCCTCATTATTGTGTAACTGCATCATTGTAGCCAACATTTTTTGCTTCACAATGATGCATCTTTAAAAGTACAGTTTTTCTTTCAGAGGAGCTGTACCCACTGCTGCAATAAATTCCAGCTTGAGAAAGCAGTCATTCACAGGCTGAGAGAGCATTTCATCCGCATGATAATGGTCACATGCCATAGCATCCGAGGTCAGGTATTCAATGAATGCTGAGATTATAGTTATGTAACACTTTACCACGTTTATACCAAATTCAACAATATATAAAGAAAAGGACATTCTTATAGAGCAGAATATTTGAATGGAGAATTGAACTTTAATTCAAGGATAAAAAATAGCACAAACAATTTCTGCTATGCTATTTGTGAAGGCTACATGGGAGATGGGAAGTATGGAATATATTTGTTAAAGCTAACACTATTGATTTGAGAAGTCCAGCTTGGCTCCAGGCCAAAATTCCCTACATGACCTTTCAGGCCTGACCATAGGCAATTACACAAAGGCTTTGCCTTGTAGGTCTTTCAGATGTCTCCGCCAAAACCTTCTACATGGGAGACCTTGTCAGAGACACTTTTATTCAATCTAGTTCAGCACTTCTCTACTCTTTCTTCTTCTTCTTTTTTTTTTTTTTTAATTATTTATTTGACAGAGAGAGAGATCACAAGTAGGAAGAGAGGCAGAGAGAGAGAGAGGAGGAAGCAGGCTCCCTGCTGAGCAGAGAGCCCTATGCGGGACTCGATCCCAGGACCCTGAGATCATGACCTGAGCCGAAGGCAGTGGCTTAACCCACTGAGCCACCCAGGAGCCCAGCACTTCTCTACTCTTGACTGTTCCCCTTTCTTCTCCATAAGTCCAGCAGCCCTACAAAAAGGAAGTGCCTTCTGTTTGGGGTTCCCTAGCTGTGAGACAATGCTCTGTCTACTTTCATGTCACCTCACTATTACCTTGCTGTTCCATGTGGAGAAACGGAAGATCGGGATCAGGGATTTGGCATCCTGTTTTTTGCCTCTTGTTACACTATTACAGTTAGTGAATAGGTTTGATTGTTAACTTGTAGTTCAGCTCCTTGTCCTGCCTGACCACCTTGATGTTCAAGAGCTTCACATGATTTATAACTCTTTCATTTGGTAGTTTTCAATGAACAACTTTGATTGATAAAAATAATGACTAAATATCAACACACATTTTTGTACATTGTGAATTTTCTAATGGAGACGATGCCCTCTTCTAAGAATACAGATGAAAATACTGGTTACGTATACCCATACTTATGGGCAAAGCACAGAAGAATGATGTGTCATTGGTCTAGTTGAAAATAATAGCATATAGAACAAATAGTCCCAGAAACCCTATTCTCAATTCATCAATGTTGCTAATGCAGTATTTTCCTGTGTTCAAAATTGTTGAGTTTTAGTTTCTATTATTTAAAAATACATGGCTTTGTATAATAACAATATTCACACCCTGTCAATTAATATAATGTAAATGTTGAATCTTTGTTCCTGACACTTTAGGCATCAAATTAATCTCTTGAGAAAGAAGTTGTTATTATTCAAGCTACATTAGTAAAGAGACCAATATTATGTGCAGGAAAACAAAGTTTCATTGTCTAACAGATGCCTAATTAGGGAGTTGAGCACTTGAATCAAGTGAGGCATGGAAATGGATTATGTAGCATTTACATGTAGAGCACTTTATTTATCAATAAAACTAATAAATGCTGCTTTAAAGGGAAATTCACCAAAGCTTAGTTGAACTTTGAGCTGTTAATTTTTCTTCTTTTTTGATAATTTTAATGGTGGGACCTAGCAACTTTGCCATTATAGCTTTTGTTAAAAGTTAAACAATTGGTTCATTATCCTAGTGAAAAAAAGCAATCATAAAATTTGAATCTTATAAAGTTATATTTTCACAAACATACCATAGATATTGCTAAACTAAAAGAAGACTGAAATACTGAGGAAATAAAGCAAGGTTTCAGGCACTTAAAATCTACAGAGATTTTGAGTTAGGAAGATAGCATTGGTAGAATCGAAATGTTCTGATTAAAAAAAAAAAAAACAGCTGCTTTGTGTACACATATGTCTAACCAAAAATGGACTGCTATATTCTTTTTCAAGTGTTTTTTCAGCAAAAAGGAAAAGTTTTAACCTCTTTGATTTTTACCATATTTATAGCTGCGCTTTATATTTTAATATTACTTCTGACTTCCAAACAGATAGAATTTTATACTATAATTACTAAATCATACATATTATATATAAAATGTGCTTACATGATCTGGCTTATAATTCTGGGAGCAGAAGCATTGTTCTGCATTTAAGGAGTGGGAAATGAAGTTTAATCTAACTTTAACAGGAGTTTAAAGACGTTTTATATTCACAATAGAAGTAATGGCATAAAGAAACTTTTTGTAGTTTTAGAGATAGTCACTACTATATATAGGAACCCTGTCCGTTTTCTTAATTGGGATTTTAACCTTGGCAAACTAAAATAAATAAATACAGACATAGGAAACTCAAAATTTTATCTTACAATCCATATATCCATCAACTTATGTTCTATTTATTCTTCCATTTTCCGTCTCTCCCTCCCTTCATTTTTCTCTTCCTCTATTCCTTCCTTTCTAAAGCATACTAACGTATGGTTAAGTTTATGTGTGTTTTCACAAAAAGAATCATTCTGTAAATGCCTAACAGTTATAGGAAATGTATTGACTATGACGATAGGACTCTATTCTAGGAATATGCCCAATTCTTAAAAAAGAAAGCTCAAAAGATAGTGTTTTGTTTTGATACCTCAATTCCAGGAAGCCATTTGAACCATTTAATTTATCTATATGAAATTAATGCTAAAGTGTCTAGAGGATGGCTAAATACTAAAGCTAAATGATAGCTTAATTAACACAATTAAATGTTAATGTTTGAATATAACCCAGAGTTTATAAATTGTTTCATAATGTTGTGATTAAGAATGTGGTCATCTTCCCCATACCTATTCACCTACTTCAACAAGCAACATACAGGCTTGTGCAGGCTAACCTCTTCTGTTCTTTATTCTTTTTCTCACTCTACCACCTTAGAGCAGAGGAGTCTGACACCCTGACCCTTCTATCGATTGTCACTATCTTTAACCAGTATTGTCATTGCCTTTGATGACTTCTGTGTGGCAAGTATAAATACTGCTCTATCTTGAAGGGTTCCTTTGCTTCTTTTGAAAGACCCTAAGGCAGTTTCTAGACATGGAGTTCTCCTAAAGCAATGACAGTAGTGTTGGGCTGTGGTTAGACCAGTTCTGTCCCTTCATAAAGACTTTAAGTATTATCTAGTTCCAATTTTCGAAGGTCACTTTAGAACTGAGGCACATAAATCCTCTTGGGCCTCAAGAGGCAGTCCTTGGTACACACTGACCATACTGAAAGTACTACTAAATGTCTTGTTTCATTAGTATAATAGTTCTTTAAAAATACATGATGAAACCAGAAGATGGCTTTGAATGGTGAGGACTTCAGAAGTCTCTGTTGTGCTACATGCAGACACAGAGTACTACCAGTGAGTGTCAAAGATTTATTTCATTTTCAAAGGATGCTTTAAAGAAATTACAGAGAATTGAAAGAATTCTTGAGCTAAGGATTCTTTCACTTAGGAAAGTACCTACATGCACACATGTGTAGAGAGAGACCTAGAATAAGGGGGCCAAAAATGATAAAGAGGAGAATTAAGGCAACAGTGTTGCACTGTAGATTTTCTAGTTAACTTGAGAATCAGTCTTTGGGAAATACATTAGAGTTTACTTCAAAGTCAAGTGATGGAGTTCTCACTGAATTCTCACACAAATTGAAGATGTGGCATATCAATTTCTGAGATACTATGAAATGTTTCAAAGAAACTAAAATGAAAGGAATGGATTTTGACATGGATAGATATCTTTAATATACATAGAGTAGAAAGTAAAAGACCTATTATGATGACAGTTAATCTTCCCTCTTAATGAAAGACCTTGTGGAAAAGTAAATGACATGTTCTAAATTTTGACCAAACAAGCTATGCACATGATTTTTTTCTTTTTAATGGAACATATTTACTTCACATAAAAAGCAACTATCCCTTCTCTCTTCATTTTCATATTCTGTTCTGTCCCTTGCAGGAAAAAAATGCTTTGAGATCTCTTCTATATTTTTACAGAAATCTAATTTTATCTAAAAATGTATTCTCTTATAGATATTTTTATTAAGTTTTTAATTTTAATTCTAGTACAGTTAACATACAGTGTTATATTAGTTACAGATATACAATATAGTGATTCAACAATTCCATACATTACTTAGTGCTCATCATAAGAAGTTTACTCTTTAATCCCCATCCCCTGTTTTACTCTCTCCTCTCCCACCTCCCCTCTAGTACCATTACTTTGTTCTCTATAGTTAAGAGACTGATTCTTGGTTGTCTTTCTCTCTCTCTCTCTTTTTTGCCTTTGCTCATGTGTTTTTTAAATTTCACATATGAGTGAAACTATATGGCATTTGTCTTTCTCAGACTTATTTTGCTTAACAGTATACTCTCTAGCTCCATCAACGTTGTTGCAAATGGTAAGATTTCATTCTTTTTATGGCTGAGTAATATTCCTTTGTACATATATACCACCTCTTCTTTATCCATTCATCTATTGATGGACACTTGGATTGCTTCCATAATTTTGCTATTCTAAATAATGTTACAATAAACATATGGGTGCATGGATCCATTTCAATGTTTTTTTTTTTTTTTAATTTTTGGAATAAATACCCAGTAGTATGTTTATTGGAGCATATGGAAGTTCTACTTTTAATTGTTTGGGAAAGCTCCATACTGTTTCCCACTGTGGCTGTACCAGTTTTTATTCCCACCAACAATTCAAGAGAATTCTTTTTGCTCCATACCATTGTCAACAATTGTTTCTTGTGTTTTTTATTTTAGTCATTCTGACAGGTATGAGATATCTCACTGTAGTTTTTTTTTTTTTGTCAGTTTCTTTTTTATTTTAATTTCTTAAAGATTTTATTTTATATATTTGACAGAAAGAAAGAGAGAGAGATCCAAGTAGGCAGAGCAGCATGCAAAAGGAGAGAGAGAAGAGGATCCTTGCTGAGCAGAAAGCCTGGTGAGTTGTTTGATCCCAGAACCCTGGGATCATGACCTGAGTTGAAGGCAGATGTTTAACCAACTGAGTCATGTAGGCACCCATGTTTACTAGTTTAACAAAAGATATGATAAAGGATACAGATAAACAGTCAGATGGGGGTAAGGTATGGGAAGGTCCTAAGTATAGAAGCTTTTGTCCCCATAGAATTGGGTGCATCAACCTTTTCTGGTGGATATATTAGCTACCTGGAAGCTCTATGAGCCCTGTACTATTAGGTTTTTATGAAGGCTTCATCATGTAGCCATCATCAATTATCAGCCCCATTTCCAGCCCCTCTTCCCAGGGTGGAAGATGAGGGGTGGGCCTTAAATTTCTAAGCTTCTGATCAGGACATGTTCTTTCTGGTGACCAGCCCCCATCTAAGAGCTCACCCAGAATCACCTCAATAGAATAAAAGATGGTCCTAATGCTTTTATCATTTAGGAATTTATAAGACTATAGCTTAAATATAAACCTCCTTACTTTTCCTTGGCTTACCATTTTTCCAAAATAAGTATTTCATTACTTGTAATTCCCCTCTATAAAACCTTTAAGTAAATTTACCTGGTATATGTGTGTAAAGAGCTTATATATCTATTTCTTATTCAATAAATTATGCATAGTATCATGGCAGATACAGTTGACTATCTATATAGTAGCTATTCCCCCACCCAACACTTTTTTAAAGATTTTTTTTAAAAGCTGCTTTTATTTACAAGCCCTTGTATCAAAGTCTGACTTTCAATAGATCTCAGTGAGGGAGGTCCTTTAGTATATCCAAAACCTTGACCTAGAAGCAGGTCATCTACAAATAGTTTAGCACCAGGTTCCCACAAACGTGTGTTGCCTAATGAGTTAAGATATAGTTATTTAATTTATAGGTGGGGAAGTGCAGAGGAAGAGGAAGAGAGAATCTCCAGCAGACTCTGCTGAGCACAGATTACAATGTGTGCTCAATCTTGTGAGCCTGCTATCATGACATGAGCTGAAATCAAGTCAGATGATTAACTGACTGAGCCACCCAAGCACACTCCTATTTCCCCCATTCTCAATTAGTTTATGGAACATTTCTGGCTGGCATTATTTCATGTAAGGATACTGCTTCAAGCTATGACTGACTTTGTGGGGGAATCCACTAATGTACTAAAAATGACAGAGAAGAAAGGTAAAGCCTGGTCTTTGATATCATGAATGTATCTCAAAAAACCCTGGGGAATGGTTAATTCTAAATATTTTATTTAAAAAAAAAATGACTGGGGGCACCTCAGTTGCTTAGTGGCTGCCTTTGGCTCAGGTCATGGTCCCAGAATTCTGTGATTGAGACCTACAGGGAGCCTGCTTCTTCCTCTCCCTCTGGTGCTCCCCTGGCTTGTGCTCATTTTCTTTCTCTGTCAAATAAATGGATAAACTATCTTTAAAATTTTTTTTTTAAAAAAATGACTACATGGTTTATGTCAATTTTATTTGGTTAGTCTCTTACTTGAAGCTGAAAATATTCTTAGCGCATTATCACTTGATGTCCTCATTCCCTTCTGCTCTCCTTGGCTTCGACTTCTGACTTTATTTACCTTCTCTTTTCTTTTATCAAAGGGGAAAAATAAAGACATAACTTTATAGTAAGAAAAAAACAAACTTGTGGGATATAAGGAAGTAATTAGAGAGTAGTTCATAGACTCTCAAGTGTATTTGGAAATAAATATTTGTGTACATATACAAATGTAAGAAGGAAATAGAATAAAGCTAAAGAAAGTTGATATAGGTAATAAAAACTGGAACATAAAAAAGAAATGGAATACAAAGAAATAAAAGGGATCTAAGAAATCAAAAGTTCACACTTTGGTTCACTTGTGTGACTCAGTCGGTTAAGCAGTTGCCTTCAGCTCAGGTCATGATCCCAGCATCCTGGGATTGAGTCCCATGTTGGGCTTCTTGCTCTTTGGGGAGCCTACTTCTCTCTGCTTCGGCCTGCAACCCTGCCTGCTTGTGCTCAATCTCTCTCTGACAAATAAATAAATAAAATTAAAAAAAAAAGAAAAAAATCACACCTTATAAAAGGAAAGTAATAGTCAACTGTCAGCAAAACTGGTAAGAAAAAAAATGTAACAAGATTTTCTTAATTGGCATTAATATAGATAAAATAGAGATTTACGTAAACCTAAAGAGAACACCATAGACAAATTAATGTTTGTAAATTTAGAAGCTTATATGAAGTAGATGATTTTCTAGAAAAGTAAAGCTTAACAAAATAAAGCTAGGAAAAAGTTAATAATCAGAATAAATCAAAAACTATTAAAGTTACAGCAACAGAAAGAAGAAAAAGAAAGGAAAAGGAAAAGGAAAGGAAAGGAATGGAAAGGAAGATACAAGACAGAGCTCTACAAGAGAATACAAAAAGGATGTTTCCAAGAAAAAAAAAAGTTAAAAATAATATAATAAACATTTAATAGGTGATTTCCAGAGAAATCAGAGACTATCCAAAATTAGCCAGGGATTTAACAAACGCAAATTAAGAAACAGAAAACCCAGTAGGGAATTAAGCCAGAGAAAAGATTAAGAGATAGTATAAGAAAAGCTATGTGAATATAGTACCTTATTTGGATCAACTGTAAAACAGTATTATGTGGTAATTTAAAAAAGGGAAATAATTCCTAATACAAAAAAGTAATGAAATAGAATAGGAGTCTGATAGTTAGATTTTGCTTTTTGATAGAGATAGTTTTCCAGATCTGTGGGAAATGTAAAAACACTCAGTAAGTTTTCTGGGAAAATAGATTATTCATGCTTAAAAATATAAAATTGGATCTATTTGCTATATATAGATATGCATGCTCAAAAACAATTTCAGTAAACTTTAACCTAAATATTTATAGCAAAATATGAAAACTAGAAAATATAGCAGAAAATCTCTCTGAATGTAGGGCAAGGAAAAACTCTTTAGGCAAGAATCAAAATGGCATAAATCATTAAGGAAACAATACATTTAACTATTTTAAAATTGAAATGCAGATACTCAAATCAGCGTATACATGTTAATAGTCAATCCATCCACAGGCAGAAAATATTAACCACATGTTTAAATGAACATAGAAATACTATATAAAGAACTCAACAAATCAAATTGAAAACAATAGATAACCTGGAAAACTATATGAGGAACGGACAATCTTACAGTAATTAGTAAGAATACTTCTCCATTATTCTCTTTCCTTGAAATGCTAGACCTTTTTCCCTATGTTTCCTGCCAACAGCTGCCAACAAACAAATCTCCAGACTGAATTACTCCCCCGTGTTTTCATCCTCCCCTAGACTAACTTCACATTATTCTCCATCTTCTGGATTAAGCCTTAAATCATATCCATATAATTGACCTCTATACTTTGCTATATACCATTTGTTCTCTTAGACTGTTATTATTCAGATATGTTTGTCAAGTCCAATTTTGATAACTAATTGTTTTTACAGAATTGATTCCCTACCCTCCTGTGAATAAAACTGTCCTACTATCCAGTTCTTTCCCCCAAGTCCCCCACTCAAACTGCAACAGCTTTGAGTTCTGCATCTTCAACCTCAGCTGTCCAGGTATATTCTTATTTGACTCATCACTTTGGCATATCTTTAAGACTACTAGATATGCTTTGCAAAATAGGAACTCTTTTATATGTATTGTTATTCTCTTAGAGAGGTAAATATATTCTATAACATTCATTTGTGTCTGCGCTTGTGGGACTACTTAAGGCAGCAATAAGACAAGTGCAATGATGCTTCAAAATACAATTACTATAAGCTTTTGTTAACCTTATTATATAAAAACAGGATTTGTTTCTCAATAGTATCACCTTCCTTGTTACGATTCCATTATTCTGACCAAGAAGATATGAGGGAAATATTAAGAGCTAAGAGAAAATTAAAATAATTATTTTCCAAAAATTAAGTCCTTCCATTTAGAATAGAAAATCTTATATTGCAAAAGTTAGTCAGAAAGGCATACTTTCTAATTCCAAGTCTTAAATCTCATTTTAAGGTGGTACAATTCTAATGATTATAAAACTGAGACAGATGGCTTTTCATTATTCTACGTAAAGGACAGTCTCTTGGATATCAAGTCTATAGCAGATGCTTCAGGAACATTTTTTATGATAACATAGGGAAGCATGTTCAGAAAAGCCTCATTATCTTATTAAAGGGGAATTAAGCCATACCAAGCATTTATTAAATCAAATATTAAAGTTTATCATATATTTTGAAAAAGGAGCATTTTTTAAAAATGCTTTAAATCACTTTCAGATGCCTTACCTATTAGAGTAAAATATTCTATAAAACTTAGGGTTAAGTAACAACAAAAAATCCATTTTGGATTTCATTTTGCATTCCTTGAGATTCTAATGATTAATGTACTCTGTTGCAATGCCAATGTGTTACAGTCTTTAAAGTTGTGCTGATAAGGCTATATAAATTATATGCATATTATAGACATAATTTAAAACTTAATATTGTCCAAACTTGTCAAATATTATAGCTAAAGTTGACTGCTGAATAGATTTCTTGAGATTATGTCACATCCACTGATTGTTCATTTTTTCCTATTTAAAAAAGTGAACCAGTTTATTGCAAGCTGCGAAACACCTACATGTCTGCCAACATACAGTATGATAATTCCATGTAAGCAAGTTATAGGTAACATCTGGACTAAAAACCACATTTTCCAGCATTCAGAGTAAGTCTAAAGAAAAAAAGCCAGTTCTGTTCTTAAACAATAAATTGCAAATTTAATCACATATTTACAAATTGGGACAGTGTGTAAAATTTTAAAGACCAAGAATCAAAACCTCATATGCAATCTTTTCTGCCAAGTATGAACTATAGAGCATATTTCTACAACTGGTTACACCTTACAGTATTATATCTGGTCATTGCATTTTTTTTTTAAAGATTTTATTTATTTATTTGACACAGAGAGAGATCACAAGTAGGCAGAGGAGCAGGCAGAAGGGGGTGGGGGGAGCAGGCTCCCTCCTGAGCAGAGAGCCTGATGCTGGGCTCCATCCCAGGACCCTGAGATCATGACCTGAGCCAAAGACAGATGCTTAACCCACTGAGCCATCCAGGCGCCCCTGACTGCACTTTTTTTTGCCAAAAAAAAATTGATATTAGTGTCCATTCCCTCTCTTGGTTTTATTAGCATGTTCTGTATTTTTTACAGGGTTAAAATTTTCTAAGGATATCCTAATCTTCTAGTAAATATTTCTTAAAATGTGGGTCTTAATACTTGTGTCAGAGTCATTTGATCCCTGAAGAATTTCTATGTATCCTAAGTGATTTTTTTAAAATATTTATTTATTTGAAAGAGAGAGAGAGAGAGAGAGAGAGAGTGAGCGAGCATGCACTGTGGGGAAGAGCAGAGCGAAAAGGAAGAAACAGACACCCCATAGAGTAGGAAGCCTGACATGGGCTCCATCCCAGGACTCTGTGATCATGATCTGAGTGGAAGGTAGAGGCTTAATCGGCTGAGCCACCTAGATGAACATGAGTGATTGTTACAGACCCCCTAAAGTTTGGCAATTGTTGCTCTAACATTTACTATTACTCAGCAGTCAAGACATAGGGGAGGGTTGGGGCTTAATTTGCTCACCTGTTTTTATATTTAAAGGGTCTTATTTTCCATAGCTTTATAAATTCTCAATTACACATGGGTATTTTTCACATTTGAAGTGCCACATTTCTAATTACAGGGATAAAAGTCCAAGGAACATGATAGTTGTTACACTCAATAAGACTTTTAACTGTTCCAAATAAGCTGGGCATAGCAAGCACATTAATAGATACTGGGGGAGAAATAAGTAGAAAAAATATCTTTTAGAAAGAGAGAGGACAAAATGTGACTACGCATTTTTTAAAGAGTATAGAAAATAGAGTTTAGATAGCTCTGATTTCTTCTAAAGTTCAGGATTGCAGGACTTTCAGTTTAGCTAGAATTCAAATCAGCGTTCAATACTGAAAAGGCTAATATACAGAATGTGTCAGGCCATACTTTTCGACTACTTTGGTTAACCCTGAAAATCTCTGTAAGAGACTTTATAAAGCTTGACATTGATACCAGAATGTCTACAATAGCTAAAAGCATCACTGCCCCTACTTTGGAACCCTACCCTGTAGCAATTTATTTATTTATTTTTTAAAGATTTTATTTATTTATTTGACAGAGAGAGATGACAAGCAGGCAGAGAGGCAGGCACAGAGAGAGGAGGAAGCAGGCTCCTTGCCGAGCAGAGAGCCCGATGCGGGGCTCGATCCCAGGACTCTGAGATCATGACCTGAGCCGAAGGCAGTGGCTTAACCCACTGAGCCACCCAGGCACCCCCCCTGTAGCAATTTAAATGTAATATTAAGTTGCTAGAAATGAGAGTATATAAGGAAATATAAAACCTACTTCACAAATTATAGTAAGCTCTTTATACTTGTGTATGTTGGTATTTGAAATAATCCTTGCACTAAATCCCTGCACTAAAAATAACCGTCTTCTGAAAGTGTTTCCATTCCAGGGCTAAAGCTTGTGGATTTCATGAAATTCTTTCTTAGTTTATTAGGTGAGATATATATACCTGAAAACACAATATTGGTTACATGGACAAAATTCATGTTCACAGAATTAGCAAATTGTGCATAAGTGGACAGTACAATCAAGTATTTTAAGAAATTCACATTCTTGCATGAACTCTTATATTTGATTAGAGAAAGTCTAAATATTAAGAAGAAGATAAGTAGGCTATGAATAGTAATCTTCGAGTTGAGACACCAAAAGTATAAGGCCAAGAAAATAGTATATACATGCTATGTGTTGGCCTTTGTATACTACAGGTCTTTCAGTTATGTATCAAGGAAATGTTTACACTGTATAATGTAAGGACTCACTGAAATTAAAACCCATATATATTTATTGGAACAGCTGTAGTATAACTTAGTTCACACTACCTGAATCTTAGCATATCATTGTAGCAATGCAGTAGTCTAGTATAGTAACATTCTAGCATCCCACTAGTGTAGTGACATCTCTATAGTGAGATCTCTATTACTAGTAATCATGTGTGTGTTGGTTTGTGTGTGTGAGTGATTTTTTCCAGTACTAGGGAGCCAAGTTCAAAATATGGCTCCAATTTACTAGCTATGTGACCTGAGTTAATTTTTCTCTGCTTCCATTTCATCTGTAAAACAGAGATAATGATGGTACCACACTATAATTCTGTGGAATAAATGAGTTAATACATGTAAAACACTTTTGGTAAGGATACATTCTCAGAAAATGTTGGATATTGTTTTTATTATTACTCTGTTGATCCTCTTTGCCAGCAATGACCACTTATGCTAAGAAATCTGGTACAGCAATTTGACCAAATGACATGTGGAGTTTCTGATCCCTGGATCTCTCTTAGGGATGTGAATAACAGCAAAAATAATTAGGAAAAAAAAAACTGCTAGAAGTTATTTTATCAGCTGAAGCTTTTTAAAGGTAGGGAGTCTTGCTTAGTTATCTTTATGTCCCTAATATTTAGCATAGCTCTTGATCATTAGTTTTTGCTTCTGACATGTCTGCTAAATGGTATTCATGCTATGGGCATTTATATAATGGAAAGAATACTCTGGGTAATTAAGGAGATAAACTTTATGGTATTAATCTCAGAAGCTCTACATCCAAATCCAAGACAGGTAATCCAAAAGTAGAGCCAGATCCAACATAAAGAAAGTGAAAGCCAAGGTGACCACAGGGGCAGGCTTATTGCCACAGAAGGCTGTAAGATATGTCTCCCTCATAAACTGCCCTTACAATACTGTGATGGAAGCAGGTAAAATGTAGAATTGGCCATGGTAACACCTGGAATCATGTCAATCTTGAAATAGGATTGGCAGGAAATAGGGTTTGGACAAACAGGAAGATAGAGCAAAGACCAAAAAGCCACTCTTTGGGAGATGGCCCTACCCAAACTACATTTCTCAGAACTGAGAGGAAAGAGGGATTGCAGTTTTGTATTTTCCCAAAATGATTTCTGGCTAGAGTCACCTTGTTTGAGGTCCGCTATGTTGTTTACTGGCTTTGTATCTTATAGAGAGTGTGGCTGTTTTATGTGCATGTGTTCTTTGGGCCAATTCTCTGCAAGAAGAAAACTAAATAATTATTGGGCATTTGATATATCCCAGACACTGACAGACATTGTCTGTCATATCCCAGACATTGAATGATTGCTCATTGCATCATTTAGTTAAACATAATAAAATTCAGTGAGTTATATCCTTTTTAAAATTTTACTGATAATATTATCACTACTTAATTTCTTTTAACTATAAAGAAACAAAAGATTATAGAATTTGCCAGACATCAAACTGTCACTGATAATTAAGATTCTCCGTAAATACTTCTGGATAAATGAGCACTAAAACTGATGATTTCTTCTTTGTTGTGGTTTACCTGCAGAGAAAGCCATTGTCCATTACTTCAATAGAGATTTTATTTGTTTTCTGATCTGGTTAAATTGGATTAAATAAGATTTCCCTGTTTCACTTGCATTTCCTGAAATTTTAGAAACTTGAGAGAACTTAAGAATGAGATGCAAGAAAAATAAATGATTAATCCTCTAAAAATAAGTTTATGGTACACATAAGGGGCTGCGACTTAAGAATGTAGAATTAATAAGGTAACTTAAGTTAGAACAGGTTGAAGAGGTATTGTGTTTAGAAAGATAACTTCAAGGCAAATTCTATAAATCTACAATTCAGAGGTAACAAGTTGCAAGTGAGGAACAAAGAATGTAGACAGAGATTTCTCATTTCTTTCAGAGTTACAGTAGGATTTAATTAAACACGGTGAAATATATTATTGGTTATTACAAGATGAACTCTTGCATCTTTTATAACTCACTGACTGCTGAGGAAGAGGAGGAAAAGATATATTGGAGGAAAGAAAGAAAGAAAGAAAGAAAGAAAGAAAGAAAGACAGACACACATGGCTATATGCTATTCAATTTTCTTAACCCTCTCTGAGGGAAACATCATCATTTATCCTCACATTTTACAGGGAAAGCTAAGTATCTAGGCACTCATTGAATCAATGGTGGAGCCAGGGTTCACACTCAGCAGTCTGTTACCAGAGCCCACAACATTTATTATCTGCTGCCCCCATAAATGAGATAGAAAAGAATCTAAACAGAAATAGAACAGATTGCTAACAGTCAGAAATGAGAGATAAGGAGCTGAATGGGTGATAGACTTTGAGAAGTGATGAACAAGGAAAAAGGGAGAAAACCCCCTGTTGCTGATGAGCCAATCTGCATCCACTAACTTTTGAAATTCCCTTAGTTGGCAAGGTAAATAAGCAGAACAATACAGAAGTTGGAGGTTAGCAAAGTCATTTTCCCATGGTTATGTTCATGCAGCTATGGCACAAAAAAAAATGCATTTATTACCATTTCCTCAAATGATTCCATGTCCTCCTTCCATAAATTTAGTATAAAACCATGCCTACTCATTATGAAAAATGTAAGTAATACCAAGAGAATTTTTTCAGGTGAATTACTCCAAATTTGCCAATCTCAAAACCCAGAGGATGCCGTTGTTAAAATATTTTTTTCTGTTTATGTTGTTTTAGTACTTGAAGACATTTAAAGGACATAATACAATTCTGCAATCTGTTAACTGTCTATCTTTGAAATTTTTCCAGGCATTGTAGATATTATTTTCTACAATATGTATTGCCTTGTAGTCCATTTATAAATCATCCTATTAACTTCCTTATTTTATTTAACAATAACAGATGGTCATTGTCCTAAGTACTATATAAATACCAGTAATTTCATCTCTGGAACGATCCAGTGGGATAAATTCTTTAATTAGTAAAGTAGCTTACCTATGGATACATAGCTCAAAAATGGGAAAGCTGAGTTATGGACCTAGCTTTTCATTAATACAAAAGCATATATTTCGGATTAGTTTTCTCTTCCAATTTAGGAATACTTTTGTTCTAGTAAGTAATTTTATGCAATTTACATTTACTATATGTATTTTGGGCTTTTATTCTATCATTTTAGTCATTGTGTTCTCTCTCTTTTCCTTTTTGAATGGTTTTGTTCTATGTTTTATTTATATTGAAGTATAGTTGACACACAATGATATATTAATTTCAGGTGATTCAACAACTCTGTGTAATCTTCTATGCTCACAAGTGTAACTAACATCTGCCACATACTGTTGTTATAGTATCATTGACTATATTCCCTATGTTGTACCTTTAATCCCAAAATTTATTCATTCCGTAACCAGAAGACTGTACCTCACACTTCACGTCACATATTCTGCTTGTCCCCCCAACCTCTCCCCTCTGGCAATCACCAGTTTGTTCTGTACTTATGGGTATATTTCTGCTTTTATAGTTTTTCACTTTTGGTTTTTAGATTCCACATGTAACTGAAACTGCATGTTATTTGTCTTTCTCTGTCTGATTTATTTTGCTTAACAAAATATCCCCTAGGTCCATCTATGTTGTCACAAATGGCAAGATCTCATTCTTCTGTAATAGCTAAGAAGTAGTTCAGTGTGTGTTTGTGTGTGTGTGTGTGTGAGACCTCTATCCTTTCATCTATCAACAGACACTTAGGTTGCTACTATAGCTTGGCTATTATAAATAATGCTGCAATAAACAGGGCTTCATATGTCCTTTCAAAATAGTGTTTTCTTTTTCTTTTGTGATTACTGGATCATAGGGAAGTTCTATTTTTAATTTTTTTGAGGAAACTCCACACTGTTTCCAACATAGATGTGTCAGTTTGCATTCCCACCAACAGTGCAAGACTGTTCCTTTTTCTCCCCATCCTTGCCAACACTTGTTTCTTGTGTTTTTGATTATAGCCATTGTGACAGGTATGAGGTGATATCTCATTATAGTTTTGGTTTGCTTTTCTCTGATGATGAATGTTGAGCATCTTTTCATGTGTCTGCTGGCCATCTGGAAGTCTTGGGAGAAATGTCTGTTCATATCTTCTGTCCATTTTTAATTAAGTTCTTAATATATTTTGGATACTAACCTTTTATCAGATATGTCATTTGTAAGTATCTTCTCCCTGGTCTTTTAGTTCTCTTGATAGTTTTCTTTGCTGTGCAGCAGCTTTTTATTTTGATGTAGTTCCAATAGTTTAATTTTGCTTTTTTTTTTCCCCCTTGCCTTAGGAGACATTTCTAGAGAAATGTTGTTATGGGCAATGTCAGAGAAATTATTGCCTATCTTCTTTTCTAGGATTTATATGATTTCAGTTCTCACATTAAGTCCTTATAGAATGACCCTTGATTGAATATGGTTTGCTAATATTTTGTGAAGGATGTTTGTACTAATGTTCATCAAGGATGTTAGCCTATAGGGGCGCCTGGGTGGCTCAGCAGGTTAAAGCCTCTGCCTTCGGCTCAGGTCATGATCCCAGGGTCCTGGGATTGAGCCCCACATCGGGCTCTCTGCTCGGCTGGGAGCCTGCTTCCTCCTCTCTCTCTGCCTGCCTCTCTGCCTACTTGTGATCTCTGTCTGTCAAATAAATAAATAAAATCTTTAAAAAAAAAAAAGGATGTTAGCCTATAGTTTTCTTATTATTATTCATCATTATTATTATTATTTGTAGTATGCTTGTCTGGTTTTTGGTATCAGGGTAATGCTGGCTTTATAGAATGTATTTGGAAGTTTTCTTTCCTCCTCTTTTTAGGAATAGCTTCAGGAGAATAGGTAGTATATCTTCTTCAAATGTTTGGTTGAATTTCCCTGTGAATTTATCTGGTGTTAGGCTTTGTTGTAAGATTTTTTGATTATCTAATCAGTTTCATTACTAGTAATTGATCTGTTCAAATTTATGTTCTTTCATGATTCAGTTTTGGAAGACAGTGTTTCTAGAAATGTATCCGTTATACCTACATTGTCCAATATGTTAGCATACAATTTTTCATAATATTATCATAATCTTTTGTATTTCTGTGGTATTGATTTTCCTCTCATTTCTGATTTATTTGGGTCTTTTCTTTCTTAATCTGCCTCAAAGTTTATCAATTCTTTTATTTTCAAAGAATCAGCTCTTGGCTTCATTGGTCTTTTCTTTATTTTTTTGGTCTATATTTCATTTCTGCTCACTGGTTGTTTATTACCATATTTTTAATTTCCATATATTTGTGAATTTTCCAGTTCACATTTTGTAATTGATTCTAGTTTCATATTGGTGTGGTTGAAAAGAATACTTTATATGATTTCAATTTTCTTAAACATGATCTATCTTAGAGAATGAACCATGTATGCTTGAGAAGAAAGTATATCCAATATATCTAAAGTATATCCAAAGTATATCCAGAGATTTTTGATGAAATGTTCTGTGTATACTTTAAGTCCATCTGGTCTAATGTGTCATTTAAGGCCAGTGTTTCATTTTGATTATCTGTCTGGATGAACTATTCATGGTAAA